>NW_024610147.1:0-124999 GCF_016920785.2 Ixodes scapularis
GTGTGTAATTATCTCTGAGAGACACAGTTGGCAGTAACTTTTGAAAGTAACTCGTGACAGCATGCTTGAAGAAACTCATTGATTGCAGCAATTTTGTCTTCGAAGGCATTTTCGGACTTCCCTTGTTAGTTTGTAGCATAAGTCTGAAGTTGGTTTTGCTGTCTAGTTCTCGCGAGGAGTTAAGCTGAGGCTCTTGCAATGCGCTTACGTGTAACTCATAGTTTGCAGAAATTGGGAAATTTATTCTGTCATCGCACTCTGTTAATAATCTAATCACATTCCATATTTTCTGTTTTGCTTTTCCAGGATCTGTAGTTCTTCATATGGACTTTATTGCTTTGAAAATCAAAGATTGCCTTCTACATGAAAGCTGGAAATGGCCCAGTAATTATTTCTTGAGAAAAAAAGGTATGAACATGTTTTACCTAGTACTGTATCTTGTGTGCACTTGCTTCAAATTTCAAATTTCTAACTGTTTAAGCACCTGCTAACCGCTGGGATGCGCAGTTGGCGTTAACTCTTGAAAGTAACTTGGGCCCACAACCTAATCACATTTTATGGGCGCTAGATATTTAATTTGAATTGTTCCGGCATCAAAAATTAGTTGGCGTGTTCTCCGTAACTTGCGGCACCAGAAAACTGCAACTCTCAATCACTGAGCTGCACGTCAGGCGTGACAACGGGAATCATTCACACATTAAAAATTAGCTGCCGTGTTGTCCACACCTTGCAGCAACAGCTAGAGCCTGTTGAACTGCTAGCTGTAATGATCTAATAAAACGGACGTCTCAGTGAACAATAATTATATTAGTAAAATGCCATATTTATTGTTCACTGAGGCGTCCATTTTGTTAAGTCACTGCAGCTAGCAGTTCAACAGGCTCTGGCCGTTGCTTCAAGGTGTGAACAACACGCCAGCTAATTTAAACGATTCCCGCCGTCGCAAGTTACGGAAAACATAGCAGCTAATTTTTGATGCCGGAACGATTCCCGTATCCGTGCATCACGTGCGGTACAGTGACTGAGAGTTACAGTTTTCTGCCATGCTTCTACGGGTCAAGTTACGGGGTAAACCGTAGGGCCTCATTACTCTCATGCACGTAAGACATAGTTAATGCTATGACCATGATGGAAGACAACGGTAATTGTACCGGCATAAAAAAATTAGCTGGCAATTTCTATTAATTTGACGGAATTTGTTTTTACAGTGAATGTACTTTTTGTCAGGATCTGATGAGCTTGGATTGTGTCTAACTCTGGACCGGGAATCTCTGACAAGTCCAGCGTGTAATCCACGGCGAAAGGCCCTGTACAGCGCTATTTGTAAGTGCTTTTTATTCTAATAGTTCATGAAAGACGTTATGATTGGTTACTTTTGTGTTCGAAGTCATGTTTATTTCATTTTTGCTGTTAAAATATGGCTGTCTTCTTGGCGGTAGATGTGTGCTGTAGTAAAGTCCTCCCAGTAGGTCCAAAGCCGAATGCAACAGAGCGTTGAGTTAGTCCTTATTTGCCAAGATTCGGCTTGTTGGGTGCGAGTGGAGTGTCAGTTACGTCACTGCGATATGTGAATGTATTTGCCAGTAATTGTCTTTAGTCGACGATTTCTTTTTATATGACTGATTTATTTTAAATTCTTGATTCATTTAAATGTCATGTTCTTTCCTATAACAGGGTATTTATTCGACTTAATTTAGTAGTACATTTGACGCTAGCGAGCTGAAGAGGAAGGCCAGCGGTTTGATTTTTAACTTGTAAATGATATGGAGGCAATATGGGTACATTTATGACTACATATTTCTGTGCCGCAAATACCGTAAGCCTTAAAACATTTTTTGTTTGTTTTCGAATCAGCATAGAAATATAGGTGTGAACTTAAATGGCGAGGTTGTAATTATCAGTTCTTAAAAACAGGTAAAAGGAAAAAAAATGTTTTTTTTTTTTTTTAAATCTGGTTGGGGCACGCGTGTCAAAAAAAATTGAAGTGAAATTTTTTTTTTTTATTTTAGAGAAATATTGATGGCGCGAGGTGCCTCGCAACTAAGTCAATAGTCACCTCCTTTCAACTGCTTTTCTCTTGGCATTCGGGCGTGCGGAGGAGAGGTGGATCGGCTTTGCCTTTACGTTGAGGTGGAAACAACGAATGACCATCTCGTTGAGGTGGAAAGAGCAAATGACCATTCTGTGATGTCATGGACTTTGCCCGCATAATTTCAAATCAATCTTTTGCCGTCAATATTGCTCTAAAAATTATTTATAATTTTTTTCGCATAAAATTTATTTTTTGACACCCACTAATATGGACTTGTCCCAACCAAACTGCTTAAAAATATATATATATATATTTTTTTTTTCAAAGCCTCTTCAAGGTTAGATGAAGGGTTGAGGGTCACTATGATGTTGCAAGGTTAGGCCTAAGCAATTTATAGGTTCACCTTCCTACTATTTCAAAAAAAAAGAAGAGCTCTAAATTCGACCTTGCAATGCAATTCATTCAGAGTGGTGCAACCAGTTCATTCACATGCAACGAGAAATTTAAAGCCCACATCTATTGTGCAGCTAGCTGCATGATGAAGTGGCACACATGAACAGCTTGCTGACTATCTAGTAGTGTCGGTTGTGGCGGAGCTTAGGCATGCCACGATGCATTCTTTGTTTTGACATGTGGCACATTTATCAATTATTTTAACTCTTGCGAATCAAAACCTGTGTGTTCTTGGGTTGGGGTACTTTTATATATATATATTTAGAATTTGTGCATTTTAGTATGTATAATTGTTTTTTTTTTAAGGTTAAAATGTACTTTATGGCAAATTAGCTCCTTGTAGAGTTGAAATTACTTTTAATTAATGGTCTCTCCAAACTGAGATGTTATATGCATTTGCTAGCTTTTTTTTTTGTAAAGGTGTAAAATAAACTATAGTATACGGCAGCCAGCTCTGAAACACAATAGATTGTTCACACTAACTAATCTATAAAAACTTGGACGAGTCTACTTGGACAAATCCAGATGTTAAGAAATTGCATTCATCCTACCCTTCGGGAAAGTCTGTATAAATATAGAGCTATGTCTTTTACCACTGTGGGCAGAGGCCAGCTGAATTGCTACCGTTTGGAAGGTGGAGGGGTGATGTGCAGGGAAGCTAAACCCTGTCCCCCTCTCCCATATTGTTTGCTATAATTGTTCCAAACGTCAGGAAAAAAGGGGGGGGGGGCAACTGCCCCCTCCCCTTGCACCCTTGTCCCGATGCCACTGGCAGGGGGTGCTAGCTTGGGGATGCCATAAATAAATGCAACCACTTACGGCTGCCATTGCATACAAAGGAAAAAATAGAGAGAGAGGGAGAGAGATGTGGATTATTTTTCTTTTAGGTGTTCATGTCAGAAGGGGTACTAATGGTTTTGGATGGTTGCGGCTGAGTGAGCTAGCCATGAGTGCTGCCTAAGTGTTTGGTTCGGACTCTTGTTCAATCGGCAAAAATGCAAGTCCCAGCCAACTATTCAAGTATATTCTATGAATGGCTCCTGGGATTTTCGAAAACGGTCTATTGTCTTGCAAATGAGTGCACTGGTATTAACTAAGGGCACTTAGCAAGCTTACTCTTTTTTAATATTTCTGACTTTACATTTATGCATTCATTCTTCACAGGAGGAGTGGCACGACGGATCGACCTGCCCGGTGATGCGCAGTGATGAAGAGGACTCAAGTGCCATAACTCTGGTGTCGGAGGACCACTTCTTTGAGGTGACGGATATTGTGGCTCGTGCTGTGCTCGTTCTTGCACTGCACTGGGACCACGACATATCTTACCGTCAAAAAGCAAGCCGGTCACTCGCAGTGATTGGGCACTTCATTGGTTTGAAGTACAAGATAAAGTCCGTCCTGGCTTTGGATCTGATATCAAAGTTAGAAACTTATAGCCAGAGGGAATTTAGGTGCCAGTTTTTGTTTTTTTGCCATGTGCTGAAATTAAAGTCTTGGTTTATTAAGCTTTTTTCTACTGTTTTTATTCTTTCCATGCTGACTTTTCATGAAGACCTGTAGCCTCTGTACAGGCTCATTATCTATGTGCCGTTCCACATTTCCTATGCAACCATCTTGTAAACATGTACATAGCCAATTTTAGATTTTAGGGCTACTGTTCATTGCAAAATACTTGAGTTGTCCCTAGTTGTATGCAACAACTCCTGCAATAAGGCCAAAAGCATTCCACATTACAGTGAAATCAAGAGAGGTATTGACATTCATAAAATAATTGCAAAAAGAAAAGTACAGTGGTCGCACTTTAACTGGCTAGAAATGCTGATTGCCAGTAGAGTTTTTTTTCTTTCTTTTTTTACTTTTTTTTCAGCAAACTTTTTATTAACAAACAGCCAAATTTACACTTCTGTTCTTCTAATTTTCTTTTCAGGCGTTTCTGTTACTTTTTACTGGGTTAACTTGCACTCAACAACACAACAAAAACAACATATAAGAGTATAATTGAGTGGAGTTTGTGTGACCCCTTCCTGGAGAGTGTGTTTAATTCTTTTATACAGAGTTTAGGCACACGTGGGTGTACTTTACACAATTCTTTGTGGAGAGTAATTGACTCTATTAAAGAGTTAAGCACTCTTCGAAAAGGGGTCACACAAACTGCTCAAGTGTGCTGTTATTTGACATTAACTCTCGCTAGAGAGCATACTTAACTCTTTAGTATGAAGTGTAGGCAACACTTCTAATGGAGTTTTATTTACTCTCCTCAAAATGGTCATCACAACTCTTCCTAGAGAGCATGCTTAATTCTTTAATACAGAGTTTAAGCAACACTTCTAATGGAGTTGTAGTTACTCTGCACAAACGAGTGAAATCAACTCCTCCTGGAGAGTTTGTTTAACTCTTTACACAGAGTTTAGACAACACTTTTAATGGAGTTCTCATTACTCTACACAAAAAAGTGAAATCAACTCTTCAGGGAGAGTATGTTTAACTCTTAAGTACAGAGTTTAGGCCACACTTCTAATGGAGCTGTAGTTACTCTACACGATAAAGTGAAGGTAACCCTTCCTGGTGAGTACGCGTAACTCATGAATACAGAGTTGAAGTTACTCTACATGAAGGAGTGAAGGTAACTCTGCCTGGAGAGCCTCCTTAACTCGTTAACAAGGAGTTTAGGCAATACCTTTGATAGAGTTATAGTCACTCTACACAAAGGAATGATATTAATTCTCGTCAAAGAGTTTAGACAACACTTTTTATGGAGTTATAGTTACTCTACACAAAGGAGTGAAATTAACTCTCACACTTACACATCGAAAGAGTAGTGCTGACTCTGGCAAAAGTATTGGCATGACTCTTTATAGAAGAGTTAAGTGAACACTCGCATGGGAGAGTTAAACTGACTCTCGTCGTTGAAGAGTAACCGTTACTCTCAATAGAGAGTGTGGTTTGCGACAACCCAGATACTCTCCAAAAAGAGTCGAGTCGACACTTGTCGACTCCTTTTTTTTTTTTTTAGAGTGTGGAGGCGGAAAAAAAAAGAACTTTTCTGTGCAATTCTCAGCTTGTCAGTGAATATAGACCCCATAACGTGGATTTCAGTGTAACCGCCACCCTTGAAATCTTAGAACCATTTGTTGCTGTTTTCACTTTTTTTCGCCAGAAGTTGCCGTATTTAGTACGGTCGAACTGAACTTCGCTTCCAACGGCTTAAAGACTGTGCGCCAAAGGACACGGTTTCTGCTACCAACAGGGTTCACTCTACTGAACTGAAAATGTTCCCTCCGCTTCCGGTTCGCATTGGGACGTTTTGTTTCCCGTGGGGAAAGTCAATAAACGAAGGACATCTGGTACGCCCCGGCAGAAGAAAAGATTAATTTGAATCACGCAGGGATATTTTAAGGTGCAACCGAAAGCTCCGTTACGCGAAGCCTTTTCCTCAGTAGGCCTCCGCCAGATTGCGGGCACTTCGGTCGGGATTCGAACCCACCACCTTGAAATAGTGAGAACACGATATGGCAGCTCCACTCCGTTTTCCTTAAAGCACTGCCGCAGCAGACGCTCCGATTCGATGGAGTCAATCGAAAACTGCCAAAAGTGATCGTCACGGCGCTAGCCGTATTTGTGTGTTTGTGGTCAACGGCTTAACCTAGCTTAGCCAGCCATGTGAAGAAAAATGTGTAGGTTTATATGGGGCCTGTGCATGATTAGTCTAGCCGCAGGTATTGAATCACAAAGACGACGAGCGTCGAGCGTCGTGACGATGCACTTTGTGTGCTGCACTATTGACACCATTGGATCGTAGCGTTGACTGCATGCGGACGTAGGATGAAGCGGAGTTTGGTGGCCAAAATAATAATATCATGCAAATGAGACACGAGCAGACAAAAAGCTACCATATGGTAACTTGACTGGGTCCGGGGCCCTGAAGCAAAACAAGCATTGCAATCTGGCTGAAAAGTGTGATACATTGAGAAGCCTCGTTATACAGCATATAGAGTTTCTCTTACCAAGTAGGCATATACTTTAGTAAGAATAGGGAGAGTAAACAAGTGAGAGAGCAGGAGCTTTCGGCAGCAAGCATATTATATGCGAAAGTGAGAAAAAGAAAAATGTCATGCAGAGACATCCGCGTCAAATAAAACACATATACAATTCAGCTCTAGTCAGAGGGTACATATATAAGTTTTCTAGATGGTACCTGTGCGATGTCTGTGTCCCATATGATTTTTTTTTTTGGGGGGGGGGGGGGGACATTGTGGCATATGGCGATTGCGCATGGCAGTCAGGCATGCCGGCGTCAATGCGAAAGAAGTACGTTTTTATTTTTTCAGCCATATTGATCAAGTGGAAAGCCTTTTTTTCCACCCGCGAGCCCAAGCCCGAGTGGGTCGGCATCTGTGAAGTGGTTGATAAAATGTGCGCTTTTTACTATGCCCTGTAAAAGTCTCGCAGTGCATTTTTACTATCATGTGACTTATGCTGCTCACCTTAATGATAAAGAAGAAAACAATGATATATATGTCAAACGTCCCAGATGCTATGCTCGATCATTTACAATTTTCAAAAGCATATTCGTGGCTTTTTAACACAATGGCCTTCGCCTTTTCCTAACATAATTTCACCGAGACGTTTGTCTGTTTTTATCGCGTGAACGCGGTTTGAAACTGAGCTATTAAAATGGGCATAAAACTAAGCATCGTTAAAAATTATGGCAAAATCTAGTTCTTATAGAAACGCTTCACAAATTATTTCATGTAATTTCAACAGCCTTTAGCTTGCTATGTTGTGATTACTAAAATTTTTATTTTCAAATGTATTTTCTACATGAACGAAATTCACACATATTTCCTAATTTCTGAAGCGTTTTTTTTAATTATGGCTTTGCACTAGACAATTCAACCTTTTTCTACAGGAAGACTTGTAGATGTATAACCATGAGAAATGGTTTAAGCCGTACAAGAGAAAAGTTAACAAAAAATAAAATGTGTATAATTGTGAGAAAAAAAGTCCGTTTCGCTTCGGTTTTCTGCCCTAAGGTTTTAAAAGCAAAAATACAAAAAAAAGTGAAAGCCGTTTACAACTCCCTGTAACACCGAATTAGAACGCAGCTCTTGAGGAGGAGGAGGGAAGGGTACTGGGGGGTGAAGTGATCTGGGGAGGTCACGTGACGATGCCGATGATGTCATCAGTGACGTCACTGATGACGTCATCAGTGGCGATGACGATGCGGACTCTGATGACTTCATCAGCGATGATGACGATGACGATGCGGATGTCGGTGACGTCACTGATGACGTCATCCGGGATAATGACGATGACGATGCGGATGCCGGTGACGTCATCAGTGACCCCCCGATGACGTCATCGTCATTGATGACGTCACCGGCATCCGCATCGTCATCGTCATCATCACTGATGACGTCATCAGTCACGTGACGTCATCAGTGACGTCACTGATGACGTCATCAGTGATGATGACGATGACGATGCGGATGCACGTGACCTCGGGGGAGGTCACATAACCTCGGCGGGGAGGTCACGTGACCCTGGGGGTGGTCACGTGACCTCGGGGGGCGGGGGGGTCACGTGACCTTGGGGTGACCTCTGGGGGTCACGTGACCTTGGGATGACCTTGGTTACGCCGACGCCGACGGCGACGCCGACGCCGCTCAAGCCGGGAACGGGCCCCTAAGAGCTGCGCTCTAAAAAATGAATTTAGAGGAATCGTTTATTGCCTTTAATTTCTGCAAAAATATTCCAAAAGCCGGGAATCATAATGATAAAAAAAACTGCTCCGACTTTACTCAACAAGATTAACAATTTAATCAAACGTTTCGTTTCCCATGCAGGAAACATTGTCAGTGAAACCTACAAGCATTCCTGCTTGTAGGTTTCACTGACGATGTTTCCTGCATGGGAAACGAAACGTTTGATAAAATTGTTAATCTTGTTGAGTAAAGTCGGAGCAGTTTTTTTTTATCTTTAATTTCTGAACGATTAATGAAAAACTTTTTTTCTAACCTGTGAAAAAAAAAAGAAATCCGACGACACTAAAGCACGTTTTATGAGCTGTGTATTCCAAAGCATCCCTCGGCTCACTGGTGACTACTGCGCCGCTGGGTGACGGAGTGGCGGGAGTGCGAAGCTTGTCGCAGCGCCGGGAGCACCGATATAGTACCAAGTTTGGCGCGGCGCGTGCTGAAATCACGTGTCCTCACATCATCATCACCACCCTAGCTACGGGTACCGGTAGACGACGTTAGACCTCAGAGCATAACGTTCGCTCTAACGTTAGGCCTAACTTTATGCTTAACGTCAGGCCAGCGCATACCCGCGCCGTCTCCCCCCTCCCTTTTCCTCCTACACCGCCATCGGTTCGGCAGGCTCCTTAGCAAGGATGACGCAAAAAGCGAATTGTCGTGTGTATGCTTATACAGCCGGAAGTTCGTCTGCCTGAATGGCAGATGAGCAATTTAGCCAGTGCGGTACAAGTTACAACCTGTAACCTGGGGTCTTAACGCGCACCACGCAGTAATGATAGACGACCGCACGCCGGTACGATGCTCCTCCAGATCGAAACGGGCAAGGGTCGGGATTGAACCGAGGATCCTTGGGTTCAATACTCGCGTCGTTGCAATGAAACCGACAAAAACCTGCCCAATATTTTTTTTTTTTAGTACGGTGACATTGATGGGTGAAGCAGGACACTGGCACAGGCAGGTCACATGCGGTCTGTGCGGATGCTCATTAGGGTAAATAGGAAGTTCTGATTGTTTTATTTTATAAACTAGAAGAATAGTTCTGTCGTGTTCACTCACTGCTAATTCGACCTTGGCTTTGTTTAGTTGCAGCGGTTCAATTCACGCCTTTCGCTAACCAACCAAAACGTAAACAAATTTAAGTATGCCGTTCGTCTTGTTATGATTATGTGACACCTATAGCCGAGCGAAAGTTGTAATGGTACGTTGATTTATCTGCAGTTGACCTGATTTACCTGTTGCCTGCCCCTAAACCAGCGCAAAAAAAAAAATGTTTAAAGTTAGAAATACTGATTTGGATACAACACTGGCTCGTGCCATGAAAGAACTAACCTTTATGTGTCCGTATCGTGAGAGTAGGTAAGAGTGCATTTTTTATGTGCACTATGAGACATACAAATTTTTCGTGGGATTGTAGAAAGTGAAATTCCTCCATGCTCTCTCGGTGCAAGTGGTCGGGAAGAAATAACGGAGGCCAACGGCTGTCTCTCATTAATGCTTAAGATCTGACGGACACGGATTGACGGCTCCTTTCTTTTTGCTTAGGAGCCCTGAGCGAAGAGAAAGGAGCCCTGAATATATGTACCTCAGGTAACACATTAGCAATGAGTAAACCCGAAACAAGTATCCTCCTAGTTTAGAAAATAAAACAAGTCAATGGTCGAGCCCAATGTACGTTGGGGAGGCTTGACATGGAACGACCGAGATAGGAAAAAAGTGATGCAATAAAAAATGTCTTCATCATTCTGTAATTTCAGTAGAACGTTTTAAAAGGCTTGAAGAAGAAACCCGTAAAGTATATGCCACTTAGGAATCATATTTCAGGAACAAGTCACCTTGCTCGCTGTATGAACCAACTTTTAAAATACGAACGTCATTTTGGTTAAATAAAAGGCTTGCCAATAGGTTTGTCTTAACATAATTGATTACTCAAAAAAAATCTATCTGAAAAAAAAATTAAGTACACTTTCAAAGAACGTGACTACGTTCTTGAAGTACGGCGATGGAATATTAAGATTGTACTGTTACTCGTTATCTATGCTTCACACAATACAAAATTACATACACCTCTAGTCATAGCCTTTATGGAAACCTTTTTTCATGCTTGTCACGTCTTTCTGGTCCGAGGTTTAATTGATGTGGTACCAGGCTGAACCCAGAATATACCGTATTCGTACTCAAGGTTAGGGTGGGGTCGTTTTTCAAGCTCCAATCATTCCGCTCCGGTTCTTTTTTTTACGATTTGCATTGTTTGAATCCTTCTCACTACTACAGAGCGGGTGTCCCTCAGATGCCTTCCTATAAAAAGAGACAGGAGTGAACCAAAGTCAGCAGTTGGACGCACTTCAGCTCTCCATAAGGACCATGACTGGGGTGTGTTCTTTTTTTGCACAGGACATACCTTTCAGAATTTTCCCTTTTTTAGCGAATTAAGAGTGGTGATTACCATCCGACCACAGTGATGCTCTGCATAGTAGTTATATAACCTCACTACTCTTTAGCAAGATGTAGCCTCATGAGAACCTACTTGCTACTATTGAAATAGTTTTCTTCTGTTTATTTTAGACAAACCTGGGACCTTGCGTATTTTGTGTATGCCTTTCATTTGCAGTTCCGTGCCTGCCTTCTTTTGGCTTTGGCCACCAGTGCCTTCGCTGGCTACACCGGCTTCGGCTACGGCGGCTTCGGCTACGGTGGCCTTGGCTACGGCGGTCTCGGCTTCGGCGGTCTCGGCTACTCCGGCCTTGGCTACGGCTACGGCCTTGGCTCCGGCTACGGTCTCGGCTATGGCTACGGCCTCGGCTACGGCCATGGTCTCGGCTATGGGCACTCTGGCCTGACTGGCTACGCTGTCGCTGCTCCAGCTGTCACCAAGGTCTCTACTGTCCACCACGCCCCAGCTGTTGCCTCCTACGCCGTCGCCCCAGTTGCCACCTACGCTGCCGCCCCAGCTGTTACCAGGGTGTCTACCGTCCACCATGCCCCAGCCGTTGCCTCCTACGCCGTCGCTCCGGTCGCCACCTACGCTGCTGCCCCAGCTGTGGCCAGTGTCTCTACTGTCCACCATGCCCCAGCTGTTGCCTCCTACGCCGTCGCTCCAGTCGCCACCTACGCTGCTGCCCCAGCTGTCGCCAAGGTTGCTACTACTTACCACGCTGCTCCAGCTGTCGCCACCTACCAGACCTACCACGCTGCTCCAGCTGTAACCACCGTTGCTCACGCCCCAGCCCTCGGATACGGCTACGGTATTGGACACCTCGGATACGGCCTTGGACACTTCGGCTACGGACATGGCCTTGGCAGCTACGGCCTGAACTACGGCTATGGTCTTGGTTCCTACGGAGACTACGCTACCCTCCTCCGCAAGAAGAAGTGTAAGTTATTTTGTTGCTTCGTTCCTGCTTAGGGTTGGATTTATTGGCTCACTAATGTTTCTTGCTAGAAGAAGTCAGAAACCTTTCTTAAGAAAGTTCTAACTTGAGAGGTCAACGGGGTTTCTGTACACTGAACAAATGATTGGGTGTGCAATACCTGTGCTCCAAATGTGCTATACTTGTGCTATAAATTGCGACTTCAGAGGAATCGGAACAGAGTCACCCCCGCTATTCACATCTTGATGTGGGCGTAAATATAAGACGGAGCGATATAGCAAATGTTTAATGTAATGTAAATTACTCTCTATTTTCAGAAATCGTAAAACAAAGACAAGGATCCATATCGGGCAACGAGGAACAAGTCATCGCCCTGCAGGCTTCGTTTCCTTTGATGTTTCTTTGATTGAATGTGAACTCCGAATAAATTATTGTCACTGTCACATACATGATTTTTTACTGTTGTCTGACGTTCAGTGTGACTAATTCTTATTCAATTGCATGTCCAATTACTTCAAATTACGAAAGATATTGCCCCCGGATTGTCGTTATTTAACCTCAAATTTTTAAATATCATACCTGAGGCGGCAGGATGCACTGTGAAGCGCGGGCAAGGAAAAAACAATTTTAAAACCTAAGAATTTTTTGTTTTGTTTTAGTGTGTTTGGGGGTGAAGGGGTGGTGCAAAGCACATATTTATTGAGCGAGGGCATGGTCGCTTGCGTTGCGCAGCAGGACAGAATAATGCCGCAAATTAGTCTGGTGTGCTGAGAATATCAACCGTAAAGCCAAAGGAGTCAGACAACAGCTCACTGCAGTCGCCCATATTCTCCAGTCCTTCTGGACTGCGCATTCTCTCCTGCTCTGTCGGATTACGGGATGCGGCCGCAAGGCAAATGTTAAGAACCACTTAAGAGTCGCTGTCGTGTCACCTCCTCCCCTATCGTGACCGAGTGAGAACGGCAGGGCATGTCTTTCACACACACGAACTCCAGCAGCATGCGCTCATACCTTCAGCTGTTCTTTGCGGACGCGCGTTCGAGGTGGACGAGACGCTGAAATTTTCTCAACGGTAAAAAGATCGCGTTGGAAGCGGAAAAAATTAACTTGACTTTTGATTTCTCAGCTTGTCAGTGATTACAGCCACAATTACACGGATTGGTGTGCAACAGCCATCTTCAAGAACTTAGCGCCACTTGTTGTTGTGGCTGTTTTGAAGCGCAGCTCTTGGGCGCCCGTTTCCGGGTTGAGCGGCGTCGGCGTAACCGCGTGTGTTGCATTACGGAAAATTCCCCGTTAGATATAGCGGGAAAGTGCTCGCAAAATGCCCCCCTAAATTTATCGGGACAGTTTTTGCTAATTTTCCCGCTAAATTTAGCGTGAAGATTATCCCGCTGAAATTAGCCGGAAATGGTTCAGCAAGATTTAGCGGGATATTAGGGAGTTTTCGTAGACCGCGTTTCCCTCTCCGCTAAGCCCTTTGCAACGAAGAAGCCGCTACTGCGCCGGTGCGCCGATAGCCTTGGCTGTAGAGTTCCGGGTATCGCAGCGGGTTGCGGAGAGTGGTGAGGGACGGCGAAAACAATTTACGAAAACTCCCTATTTTTCTGGTAAATTTAGCGGAGAAATTTTTCCGCGAAATTTAGCGGGTTAAGTTTCTTCGTTAAATTTAGCGGGGAAAATGACGTCTCGTAACCTCAACACCAACTGAGCTTTCCCGCTAAACTTAGCGGGGAAAATTTCGTCACGACTTCATGTCACATCAACCATGTACAAATTCAGTGGCAGGAGAAGAGGTGCCGGAAAGGAGAAGGAGGACGGAGGAATTGCGCTCAATAGCGGGAAGAGGGAAGAGGAGGAGAATGGGAGGAGGAGGAGTAACGGAGGGTACGGAAGAAGAGAAGGGCATGCCCTCTTATTCGTATCCTCCCCGCATCCTCTTCAAGAGTTGCGTTCTAATTCGGCATTACAGAAAATTGTAAACATTTTTCTTTCTTTTTTTTTTGTCGTTGTTTTCTGTGCCGCATTGTCAGCACTAATACACAAGCTTTGTCTCGGAGTGACAGCACAAAGAACTGATTATAAATGCCACCAACAATTCCTGCGCAAAACAGAAAAAAAAATGGATTTAGAAGTATAAATATGGCGATGCGGGCGAGTTGGCTCATGATTACATCTGGTAGCCGCGAGCAAAAAGACATGGACAAAGAGAGGATGCACAAGACGAGCATTCGTCCCTTTGTCATCTCCCTCGTCTTGTGCATTCTCCCTTTGTCCTTGTTTTTTTCTGCGCTGCTACCAGTTGTAAATTAAAAGAATAGTTCATTGCCTTTTATTTCTGGAAAACTAAGCGGAAGATATTTTTATAAAACGAAGAAAAAATTTTCGACGACACCCAAGCACGTCTTATGAGTAGCGAATGCGAAAGCATCCCTGGCTCGCTGTTGACTGCTGCGCCGCTAGGTGATTAGCGGCGGGAGTGCGAAGCTTGGCACGGTGCCGGGAGTACAAAGTTCGGCGCGTGCTGAAATCACGTGTCCTCTCATCATCCTCATCACCCTAGCTGCGGGTCCGGTTGATGACGTTAGCCCTCAAAGCGTAACGTTCGGCCTAACGTTAGGCCTAACGTTATGCTTAAAGGGAAGCTACGGAGCTTCTTGACAAAAATGAGTTAGAAGTGAATTCCTATGTGTTTTTTCCCTGTGAACCCAAATACCCAAACATATTTGCTGCGCAAATATTGTTAAACGCGAGAAAATGCGAAAGACAGCCGTTGCACCTGACGTCATCGACGGATCTTTTGGCTGCCCAAGGCTAGGGAGGCGGGGCTTCAGCCCTATTTTGAACTTGCTCTTATGGCTCTCCGGCACGTCGCATTGACATATATTTGTAATATCTGTTATTCTAACGACCAAGTGAACACAATTCAAGGGTTTTTCCTCAGATGCAGAGCCGCCCTATCTTCCCTTTAACGGCAGGCCAGCACAAACCCGCGCCGCCCCCCCCCCCCCCCCCCCCCCCCTTCTCCCGCTACGGTTCTGCTGGCTCTTTCTCCGTTGCTATGAAGCCCCATGGGCCATGAAGCGTCGCAGTCAAATGGAAATTTAGGTCCCATTTCGCTCAGAGGATTTTAGCTAGCGTTTTAATCTTGCTACATAAAACGATAACGCCGGCTTCACTCAGTTAACGCCGGACCGCTCCATGAGTGATTTAATGCTTTCGCATTAATATTGAAGTTGAGTTCCCGCGTCGCAAGCTGCCATTGTTTCTTAGCACCTCTTCACCACACAACACAACACCTGATACGAGAGCTGACACGAGAGCTGAGTGGTTTTGCGCGCACGCAAGGCAATTGCTGGTCGGGAGTGCGATTTTCGCAGGTTGTTCTACGGATGCACATTTTTTACTTGCAATTGACTCGCGTATGCAGTCACTGTTTACGACTGAAGACGCGCCGCGGTTTGCCGTGGCCGCTTACACTCGTCCCCCTTTTCGACTGTAACATAAAAGACAGCGGACATGGTAGGATTATAGGGAGTTTTCGAGGATCGCTTTCGTCATCGCGCAATGACCTCCGAAACCTGCTACGATACCTGGAACTCTAAAGTCAAGGCAATCGTCGTGCAGGCGCAGTAGAGGCTTCTTCGTTGATGAGGGCTTAGCGGAGGGGGAAACGCGGTCTATGAAAACTCCATGATGGAGAGTTTTCGTAGATAGTAAATGCCCTCCCGCAACGCTCTCCAAAACCCACTACGAGATCAGGGTTTCCTTAGTCATAGGCTAAAGACGCGCAGGCGCATTAGCGTTACCTTCGTTGCGGACAGCTTAGAGGAGGAACGAATGCGGTTTTCGAAAACTACCTGATCATACATGCCACCACTACATAGCGGGATCGTTGCACGCATTGTCGCTATGTCAGTGCTGCTCAATTCGAAACTTGATGCCTACAGCCTGGGCATCACCTGACGGGGACTTCACTTTTTTATTAAGGTCGCTAACGACAAGCCGAAGCCATGGCTTCTGGCGTTTTGAAAGAAAATGACCGACGGTAATTAAGAGCAGAAAGAACGAGGGATATTCTTTTGAACGACTACAGACTAGTTGCGATCGGGAACATGCCCAATAAATTTAATTGATTTTTTGGGAGTACGGTAATATATGGATGAATAAAGCATGTCACTGACACAGACAGGTCATATGCTGTCCGTGCGGATGCTCATATGGGTAAATAGGAAGTTCTGATTGTTTTATTTTCTAAACTAGGAGAATAGTTTTCTCGTGTTCACTGATTGCTAATTCGACACCGGCTCTGTTCAATTGCAGCGGTTCAATTCAGGCCTTTCGCAAACCAACTAAAGACTAACGAATTTAAGGTGCATGCCATTCATTCTGTTACGTTTATGTTACACCTATCCGAGCGAAAGTTGTAATTGTGCATTCATTTATGTCCAGTTGACCTGATTCACCTCTTGCCTGCACCTAAACCAGCGCAAAAAAAAAAAAAAAAATTTAAACATACTAATTTGGATACAACTCTGGCTCATGTCATGAAAGAAATAATATTTATGTGCCCGTATCGTGCGAGTTGCTAAAAGTACTTTCTTTTTTGTGCAGTGCGTACCATCAAATTGTGTCGTTTTTTGTGCAGAAACTCAAGCTCCTCTGTGCTCTCTCGGTGAAAGTGGTTGCCACGCAATAAGGCAGGCCAAAGGCTGTCTTTCATTGATGCTCAAGATCCTACGGACACGGATCAACGGCTCCTTTTTCTTCGCTTAAGGGTCCTGATTGAAGATAAATGAGCCTTGGGTCTATGCACGTCAGGTGACACATTAGCAATGAGTAAACCCCAGACCACTATCCTCCTACTTTAGGAAATAAAATAATCTGAATTTTCTACTCAGACTCATCAGAATTCGCACGAACAGCAGAATGACTTCATCTGCGGAGTGAATTGCTTCGTCGATCAATATAACACCGTACTGTGTCAAAAACAATTCTTGGGAAGACTTTTGACAACAATTAGCAGTGTTGTAGGCCAAAGCGTTACCGAAAAACTGTTACGAAACACGTTACTCGTTTCTTGCAAATAAAAGCAACGCGTTAATGACACACGTTACCTCAAAATAAAAGGAACGCATTACCGTTACCGTTACCGAAAAGATGTCACGCAGGTCACGTTTACGTTACTTTTTTAAATTATTAATTAAAACGTTTTACTCTTTTGACGCCACAGGTATGCATAAACGCAAAATATAAAGAACCGTTAAGTTTATGTAGATGGCGAACATAAATACATATTTTTACAGTTTCACCTAAGCACTGACAAAAAAGAGCCAACAAAGACGTAGAGAGCTCAAACATTCACATGACTTGGCGCTTAAAGATACGAAAACGAAAGGAAGTGGAATTGTTCGAGGCCTTGGGAAGAAGAATTAACGAGGTACGTAGCTGCGTTACACGTCACTTCAAAGAAGTAACCTAAGCACGTTAGCCGTTACTCTTTTGAAAAAGTAACGAGTACGTTACTACGTCACCGAAAAAAGTAACGCGTTCCCGCTAACGCCATTACTTGTAACGCGTTACCGCCAACACTGAACACAAGTCAGTGGTTGTTTGAGACAATACACCTCTCGTTTTAGAGCGCAGCTCTTAGGGGTCCGTTTCCAGCCTGAGCGGCGTCGGCGTCGGCGTTGGCGTCGGCGTCGCCGTCGGCGTCGGCGTAACCGGGGGGGGGGGGGGTCACGTGACCCCCCCCGAGACCACGTGACCCCCCCCCCCGAGGTCACGTGCCCCCCCCCCGAGACCACTCGACCCCCCCCCCCCCGAGGTCACGTGACCCCCCCCCCCCCCCCGAGGCCACGTGACCCCCCTCCGAGACCACGTGACCCCCCCCCCCCCCCCCCCCGAGGTCACGTGACCCCCCCCTCCCCCGAGATCACGTGACCCTCCCGGGGTCACGTGACTACCCGCAGGTGACCTGACCCCCCCTCAATACCCTTCCCTACTCCTCCTCACAAGAGCTGCGCTCCAATTCGGCGTTACAGGGATTTGTAAACGGCTTTCATTTTTTGTTCTGCCCTTCCTTACCGCCCCTGCCTTCCTTTCATAACGCCAGTAGGGAGCTCACTCTACCCTTAACACGTTTCCTGAACAGGAGAGGTTCCCGTCAGGTGATGGCGATGTCGTTAGGCATCAAGTATTGAAGTGAGGGTATCTGACATCGGTACAATGGGCGCAACGATCTTGCTATGCCGGTGGCGACACGTAAAAATATCTCACCAATCCCGCAGTTGTTTGCGTTACAGCGGAAAATAAATGCAAGAGGAAGCGCCTGCGGCACACCACCGCGCGTCTATAGCTGTAAGCAATGACCGAATGCGCAAGGCAATGTAAAAAATGCGCATGCGTAGAACACCCCGAAAATCACATTCCAGTCAAGCAAAAGCCACAGAGTTCTTGTGTCCGCTTTATTGTTAGGTGGCGTATTGCGCCTTGATGAGGCGCTAAGAAACAATGCCATGTTGCGACGAGGGACCTCCAGATCAACATTTTTTTCTCCCTTAAAACAAAAAACTACTAATTTTTAGAAATGAAATGCAGTAGACGCTGTTTCTTCATTTGTCATTGCTTTTTGTATGTTTACTTGGACCACCATAGGGTAAAATAAGCGGCTGTTTAGGCAGCAAAACAGACTTTTTCACAACTTCAGAATTTTTGTTAAGTATTTTGTTGTAGGCCATTAAATATGTTTCGTTTTTAATACATCTATAGGGCTTACAATATAAAGAGAGTTATAATTTTCAGGCGCATGTCAATCATTTAACAAAACATGAGACGGTGTAAAGTTTTCTGTATTTCGTGCATTCAAAAATATATTTAAAAAAAACGCAAAGTTATCAAATAATAGCATGCTCAATCCCGTTCAAATTACATACAATATATTGTAAAGTGTTTCTAAGAAAATTGAATTTTTACTAAATTATTGATTGATGCCCAGTTTTAAACTCATTTTAAAAGTTAAAAAAAGCTTGAAACTATTTTTGGGGAAAATATGGTATGATAAGTGTTATGTCCCTGAAGAGGATTAATTTTATTTCAAAAATATGCAATGGTTGAGCTAAACGTTGGGGACGCATGATCTGGAACGACCGATATAAGACAAAATGTTATGCAATAAAAGAATGTATTCACCATACTTGTAATTTCAGTAGAACGTACGTTTTAAAAGACATGAAGAAGAAACCCGTAAAATATATTTCACTTAGGAATCATATTTCAGGAACAAGAAAGTTACTTTGCTCGCTGCATTAACAAAGTTTCAAAATACGAACGTCATTTTGGTTAAATAAAAGGGTTGATAAAATAGGCTTGTCTTTACATTATTCCAAAATAAAAATAATAAATCGATCTGAAAAGAAAGTCAAATAGACTTTAAACGAACATGATTAAGTTCCTAAAGTTCGGCGATGGAATGTTAAGATTGTACTGCTACTTTTTATCTATGCTGCACACAATACAAAATTTCGTAACCTCTAGTCATCGCATTCACGGAAACTTCTTTTTTGTGCTTGTCACGTCTTTCCGGTGCGAGGTATAATTGATCTGGTACCAGGCTGAACCAAGAATATACCGCATTTGTACTCAAGGTTAGGGTGGGGTTCTTTTCCAACCTCACATTGAGCCGCTCCCCCCCCCCCCCTTTTTTTTTTTCTTCTTTTACTTATACGATTTGCTTGATTTGAATCTTTCTCACTATAGGGCGATGCGCTGTACCTAGGATGCCTTCCTATAAAAAGGGACAGAAGTGAGCCTAAGTCAGCAGTTGGACACACTTCAGCTCTTCATAAGGACCATGACTGGGGTGTGTTCTTTCCCTATGTTTATTCCTTCTGTTTCTATTTAACTTCAACAACGCGCTCGCGTCGAACTAAATATACCTTTCAGCATCTTCTTTTTGTTTAGAAAATCAAGAGTGGTGATTTTCATCTGACCACAGTGGTGCTTTGCATAGTAGTTGTATAACCTTACTACTCTTTAGCAACATGTACTCTCACGAACATCTACGTGCTACTATTGAAATATTCTACTTCTGTTAATTTTAAACAAACCTGGGATCTTGAATATTTTGTGTTTGCCTCTCCTTTCCAGTTCCGTGCCTGCCTTCTTTTGGCTCTGGCCACCACTGCCTTCGCTGGCTACACCGGCTTCGGCTACGGCGGCTTCGGCTACGGTGGCCTCGGCTACGGCGGTCTCGGCTTCGGCGGCCTCGGCTACTCCGGCCTCGGCTACGGCTACGGCCTTGGCTCCGGCTACGGTCTCGGCTATGGCTACGGCCTCGGCTACGGCCATGGTCTCGGCTATGGACACTCTGGCCTGACTGGCTACGCTGTCGCTGCTCCAGCTGTCACCAAGGTCTCTACTGTCCACCACGCCCCAGCTGTTGCCTCCTACGCCGTCGCCCCAGTTGCCACCTACGCTGCCGCCCCAGCTGTTACCAGGGTGTCTACCGTCCACCATGCCCCAGCCGTTGCCTCCTACGCCGTCGCTCCGGTCGCCACCTATGCTGCTGCCCCAGCTGTGACCAGAGTCTCTACTGTCCACCATGCCCCAGCTGTTGCCTCCTACGCCGTCGCCCCAGTCGCCACCTACGCCGCTGCCCCAGCTGTCGCCAAGGTTGCCACTACTTACCACGCTGCTCCAGCTGTCGCCAGCTACCAGACCTACCACGCTGCTCCAGCTGTAACCACCGTTGTTCACGCCCCAGCAGTCGGATACGGCTACGGCATTGGACACCTCGGATACGGCCTTGGACACTTCGGTTACGGACACGGCCTCGGCAGCTACGGCCTGAACTACGGCTATGGTCTTGGTTCCTACGGAGACTACGCTACCCTCCTCCGCAAGAAGAAGTGTAAGCTATTTTGTTGCTTCGTTCTTGCTCAGAGTTGGATTTATTGGCTCACTAATGCTTCTTGTAAGGAGAAGTCAGAAACCTTTCTTAAGAAAGTTGTTATTTGAGAGTTTCTTTACACTGAACAAATTATTGGGTTTGCTATACCTGCGCTACAAATGTGCTGTACTTGTGGTATAAATTGCGACTTAAGGGGAATTGGAACAGAGTCATCCCTGGCATTCACATCTTGATGTGGGCGTAAATACAAGAGGGAGCGATATAGCAAATGTTTTATTTAACGTAAACTACTCTCTATTTTCAGAAATCGTAAGACGAAAACAAGGATCCATAACGGGCAACGAGGAACAAGGCATCACCCTGCAGGCTTCGTTTCCTATGATGTTTCTTTGATAGAATGTGAGTTTCGAATAAATTATTTTCCCTGTCACATACATCATTTTGTTACTATTGTTTGACGTCCAGTATGACTAAATCTTAGTCAACTGCATGTCCAATTACTTCAAATTACGAAATAAGAGAAGAACAATTTGAAACTTAAAAAAAATGATTTTATATATTTTTTTTTTTTATAAAAAAAGGGGGGGGGGTTCAAGGGGTGTTGCAACGTGCAAAGCACATATTTACAAGTGAGGTTTGTAAGTGAGGGCATGGTCACTCGTGTTGCGCAGCAGGCAAGAATGATGCCGCAAATTAGACTGGTGTGCTGGGAATATCATGCGCAAATCGAAAGGAGTCAGACAACAGCACAGTGCAGTCGCCCACATTCTCAAGTCGCGCTGCACTGCGCACTCTCTCCCACTCTGTAGGATTGCAGGGTTGCTTTGACTTACAGTTAATAATCCGGTCACAAGGAAAAAGTGAGGAACCGCTCCAATATTTAATGTCGTTTCACCTCCTCTTCTATAATCATTAAGTGAGAACGGCAGGGCGTGTCTTTCACACGCACAAACTCCAGCATTCGACCATGCCTTCAGCTGTCCTTTGCGAACGCGCACTCGAGGTAGACGAGACGCTGAAGCGTTGTCAAAGGTAAGAAGAACGCGTTGGAGGCGGAAAAAATTAACTTCTCTCTTCCTCTCTCAGCTTGTCAGTGATTATATCCCCCATTACAAGAATTTGTGTTAAACAGCCATCTTCAAAAATTTAGCGCCACTTCTTTTTGCTGGTGTTTTAAACCGCAGCTCTTAGGCACCCGTTTAAGGGGTTCAGCGGCGTCGGCGTAACCGCGCGCGTTGCATTAGGGGAAAATTTCCCGTTAAATATAGCGGGAAAATATTCGTAAAATGTTTCCCCTAAATTTATCGGCAACGTTTTCGCTAAATTTCCGGGTAAATTTAGCGTGGAAATTATTACGCCAAAATTAGCGTGAAATAATTGCGCAAAATTTAGCAGGAAATTTTTCCGGTAAATTTAGCGGAGAAAGTAGGGAGTTCTAGAATAGCGCACGCTAAAGCTTTGTGTGCGCAAAGAATAGCGTCGTCGCTACTGCGTATGCGCCGAACTCTAACCATATTTTGCGCTTTGCGTGCGCTATTTTAGAGTGCGCTGTTTTAGCATGCGCTATTTTCGGAAATTGCGTGCGTACGCAAAGAGTCTTTGCACTCCTCCAAGGAGTATTCGTGATGAGAAGTTGGCTAAAGCCAAGACGAGCACTGTTAAAAAATGGCGGCTCCCAGCCAAGAACCACGTCTGCTGCCGCTTCGGCGAAGTGGTGAGCGCGACGTTAGCGGAATCCTCGAGACCGCAATCTTTGATGCGGGACGATATTGCACTCGGTTTGGCAACGATCAGCGGCAGCTTGATGCTTGCAACGCGCGATCATTTCTCGGCGAAGACAGCGATGGTCAGTACACGAGACCTCTCTTGCCGAGGCGACGCAAGCGGACACGACCGGTTGAGTGCTCGCGTCGCATTCTCATGTGTAAATAAATCTAAGATGTTACTCTGGACCAAAAACCTTTTTTTCTTCAAGTTACAGTATTTAGTGTGTGAAATAAAAATTTTGACTGTGTTTTGGTGGCGTTCCAAGCGCGAGAGGCTTCGACTTTTGCGTCGCGGCGGAGAAACGCTGTTCTAAAACTCGCGTGCGCTAACGCAATGGTTAAATTTAGCGTTTGCGTGCGCTAAAATTGCTTACGTTATTCTAAGACTGCCTAGTTTTCCGCTATATTTAACGGGTTAAGTGTCTCCGTTAAATTTAGCGGGGAAATTGATGTCACGCAACCTTAACACCACTTCAGCTTTCCCTCTAAATTTAGCGGGGCAAATAACCTCACGACTTTCTGTCACGTCACCCATGTACAAATTCAGCGGCAGGAGGAGAAAAGCCGGAAAGGAGGATATGGAGGGAAGGAGGAGGCACAGGAGGCGGAGGAGGAATGAGGAGGAGAGGAGGAGGGGAGGAAAAGAAGGGGAGAAGGAGGAGGGGAGCGTACGGAAGAAGAGGAGGGGCACGCCCCCCCCCCCCCCCCCCCTCCTTCGTGCCCTCCCCGCGTCCTCCTCAAAGGGTGCGTTCTGATTCGGCATTACAAAAAATTGTAAACTTTTTTTTTTATTGTCACATTGTCAGCACTAATACACTAGCGGTGTCTGGGAGGGACAGCAAAGGAACGGATTATAAATGGCACCAACAATTCGTGCGCATAAAAGTGTTCCAATCCGGTTCAACTTCGCTTCCAAAGGCATAAAGGCTGGACCGTAAAGAAGACGCCTTCTTCTAAAAACAGCGTTCACACTTCTAGAGTGGAGGTCTTCACTTCGCTTTCGACCAGCTTTGGGATTTTTCTTTCAGAAGGGAGAGTCCCCTCCGCTAGTGTCCATGCACAAAGCCTTAGAATGCGTTTATGGCGTAAGGGTATGACTTAGTCACTGGCACTCACACACTCTGCAGGCTGTCGTCAAGACCCTTGCTGGTGATGTCAGTTCCCTACGTCCCTATAAAAAGGGAGATGGGGTGGAAAGCCGTGCACTTTGTGTGTTTGATGTCTTCACTGAAACTGTACGCGCGCGACGGAATGTTCAAGTTTTTTTTTAGAACTGTGGAGTCGTTTTTTTATTGTTTTCTTTTTGTGTATTTTTTAGAGATTTATTTTGCTGCTCTTTAGGGCTCCAAGGATGCCCCATGAGGAACTTCTAGCGCGAAACCTGGCTCTCCGCTGGGTTCGATTATATTTTCATCCGCAGTGTACTGAAGCCAATATGTTAATTAAGCAGAGATGGGCGGGGTTTAGAGTTGAGAGTTGAGAGGTTTTTTTAGTTTTTTTTTTTTTAATTTCATTTTATCCTTTCTAAAGATCGGACAGTACGTGACTCATGTTTCTGAGATATGCGACTAGAAATGCTCTACTAGTCTTACATGAACAAGTACCTGTTTCACAGGATCCTTCTCATTTGCTTTCTTTAGCATTTCTAGACTTCAGCTTCATTATTCCGAATGAATCTTTATTCGAGTTGTGTCCGCGAGTGAAGACATGCTAGGATTTTCAGGAGGTCATCATCATAACCCCCGAAGCCGGAGGACCCTGGGATCTGAACACCGCTTCCGCGCGCGGACCCTCTCTCCACTTTTACGGGAGCATATACAGTGGGGCTACTCTCCATCAAATCGCGGTCAGACACGGCACGACTCGCACCTACTCTACAATAAACACAGGCAGTTCAATCGATCTTATTTTGACCACGACAGGATAGCGACAGGGAAGTGGCGACTGAGTGAGAAAAGTAATTATGTATTCATCATACCTAATTTTCTTAGAAACAACCCTTAAAACGCGAAGCCTTAAACGTCAACCGCTCTTCACTTGAATGAATTAGTCTGAATTGATTTGACGACTATTTCGGAGCATTGTATTTTGTCGTATTTGAGTAAGCCATTTTCTATCGAAAACGCTAATTCTTTTTGCATGTGTCTTGGTGTCTAATTCGGACTCTGATTATGTATGTTTACAGGTTATAATACTGTTATTATTCAAGATAGATCGTCTGACTCTGTTCCGACGGTTGTTGGAACTTCCAGGTAGAAAGTGTCCTCCCATAAATATTTGCACATCAAAATGGCTTTTAAAATCATCGATACTCGCGTATCAACCTGTAACTTTTCCAAAAATGTCTAGCTTTTATTGGTCCTATGAAAAAAAGAAAAAAAAAACTACTCCAAATAAAACAAAAAACATTTTTTTTTTTTTTTTTTTTGCGTTGTGAAAAAGCGGCAGCTGTTGGAAGGAGATCGAACGACTGCCGTGTTTGGACGGCTTAATCATAGATGGCGCCACCAATGCCAGCAAGCCGCGCAGTGGGCTCAGGATGGCGGTCTTCGCGCTAACACTCTTTCAAGCGCAAGCTCCAGCTCGTGCTTTCAGATATCCGCAAAAACTCAAAATGACAATTGAATTCTTACAACGCGTTCTCTGCACGGCGAGCGTCACACAATATAGTGATGAATCCAGACGTTAACTGCTGCCTTACAAATCAGTTCTCCTTATCATCAATTGTTTTTTTTTTTTTTTTTTTTTTTTTTTTTGCTTTAGGCATCTCCTTCAGCAGTTCTGTTCGCATCAAGAGACACAAGCAGCGTATGTTCGCCGGCATTGGTGACGGCAAGTGACAGATATGCCCGTGCTCGCTTCGCCCTTTCGGGATTGGTGGCGCAACCTTTGAATAAGCCGGGCAAGCATGGCCGTCGTTTGATCACACTCTTACGGCTCATTCACACTGGAAGCGGATTCGCGTTCGGAAAGCGGTTGCGAACGCGGTTGTATAAAGATCAAGTACAATTTCACGCGCACTTGATGTCATCGAGTGCGCGTCAAATTGTACTGGATCTTTATACTACCGCGTTCTCAACCGCTTTGCGAACACGGATCCGCTTCCAGTATGAATAAGCGGTAACAGTTAGCCGCTCCACGATTAAAAAAAAAACAGTTTTTAATTATAATTCTAGTTGTATTGCGAGTAGCAAATTTAAATATTTCTTCGGTTAATTGGACCAATAAAATACCTATTTGAATAAAGTTATAGCTTGATACGTCAAGTGCGATTTGTAAGAGCCATTTAAGCGTGTAATTTTCTTTTTCTTTTAAGGGGGGGGGGGGGGGGAGCGGGGGGAGATTACGCTGCACACATAGAGACCACTAAAGCAATTTTTGAAGGTACATCTGACAATTGAAACGGGCGTCAGGCACGTCTCAGACACTGTTGACCGAGTTCTAGCCCAAACTCACGTTTGGCCTTCGCACCAATCAATTTAACACATACGGTAATTGGCAATAATTGCGCCTGGAAAGAGGCCTGAGACCTTGCCTCAGACGCCACGAGACGGCGGCAGAAACGTGAACTAAAGTACGCTGCGTGACGTAGAAGCATGATGACAACCGGCTCCTGGTCAGGCGATTGGTTCAAACAAACGACGCGGTCTTGGCTTTGCAGCGGCGTAGGCGATTCGTGCGGAGAGTCAAAGGAGTCGCCCGCTCTGAGGCGGCGACCGAGGTGCCGGTGGCAAGTCCGAGGCACCCTCGTAAAACTCCAATCCAGAGTCTCGCGTCCTGACGAGCGTCTACCGTTTTGTCGGCGTGATGTCGCTGAACGGGAGGTCAAATTTGTCTACGAGCGCGGCGTAGTCGCCCGTTTTTCCAGTTCACAGAGTCCGCCGTACACTATAGCCAACCTGGGAACCGTGCTGAGCGTCCACTGAATCCTGCCGAAGATCAACAGCGCAATTTAATGTCACGTCCGAATATTTGTTTAGGCTCAGCAAATTTGCTTGCACGCACAGAAAGAAGTGTCACAAAATTAAAAAAAAACAAAAAAACATTAGTGGTATAATATGACTCTAATGCCGAACACCTTCTAAAAAATGTTTAAATCGCCTTCATGGTACCTTTAAAGGTAGTTTCATTTGAAGATGAACACGCGTGACGGGGCGGGTATTTTGATTTGCCTAAATATATATATATATATAGACCACCTCAAACCTTTGACGTCACGCCGCTCCAGTGGCGCTGCTGTCTGCACTGAGCATGCGCAGATGCCAGAACTCGGGCAAATGTGGCTTCTGCGGGCGCGAAGTGCTCAAATCCGGTGTGGGAAAACGCGGGCTTATTTGTAAGCAGTGTGTTGGTTCATATATATATAGTACCCCCACTGTCTCATACTACCACTATAACAGGCACGTCGTGCACTGTTGACCTATCATCATATATTTGTTCTTAGAAAACAGACACTTTTTTTTTTTTTGGGGGGGGGGGGGGTTTCATTTGAAATCGAACTTGCGTGTCGGGGTGGATCATCTTATTTGTCTAAAAAATATATATATTTATATATATGTGGGGTGTTTCAATGTCCAATCGCACAATGACCGTCCGGGTCATCTTTTTTTTTATATTTCTGTGAGAAATATATGTGAAAGCCATGTTCTTGGAAAGAACATTCAGCTGTACGTGAACGCCGTACCTAAATGTTTCCCAGAGATATAATATTGAGAATCTCGAGGCGTGGACATTTGTAAGATTTCACTGCGCTAACTTGTACAACCGCCAATGTCACACCAAAACATGCACATAGTTCATTGTTTTTTCAATTATACTATAGACAATTTACAATATCCAGTACAAATATTAAAAACGACAGTTATATATGTTTATGCAAAACGATAATTACGAATGACGTAAAAAAACGCGTTTTAGGGCTATATTCCCAAATTATTTACCAACAAACACTGTCATGCAAGACGTCACAAAATATATCAAAATCTGCGTCTTGAAACGAGGCTTCAGAATATATAAAAATATGGGCTTAGCCATCATTCTAGTTCTGTTAATAATGCAGAAATGTAAGTCATTTCTCTAACCGTAGCAAAATTGCACGTCAATATTCACAAACTCCATATTTTATTTATTTCAAACTCTCATTAACACTTTACAGTAACTTGAACTAACTTCTGATTAGAAAATCTTGAGTAGCATATGACCTACAGTTGAGGAAAGCGGCAACTAACCTTCACTCAAATCGAGCTAGCTTGTTTCGTTATAGGACTTTGGCTCCGAAGAGATATGCTCTAGAAGAGGCCAAATACAACAATGCCGCTCTACTGCAGAGCGTAGAAAGTTCGCATTCCTTAAAACCATGGGACTAGAAAGAATAAGAAACAAACAGCACAAAATTTGAAGAACAGCTGATTTTATTCGATTACATCAAAACAAGGAAGTGTCAAGAAAATAAAACATGACGTCGCGAGGATTTGACCAGACGTGATTTGACAGGCTAATTCACTACAACACTCGACACGCTTCCGACAACGAGCATCCACCCCCAAGCACTCGCAAAGATAATTTCCGCCAAGAGAATCGACCACTTCATACTCTCAGGGTGTTAGATTGTCATGTTTCGTAACCAGCTCGTTTGCGTGCGTTCTCTTCTCAGAAAGTCGTACTGTCCCAAGCTTTGTTTTATACTCCTTCCTTGTGTTGCCTCCTTTTTTGGGAATGTTGGTGTTGTCCGTGACGTATAATACCTCGACGATAATCGTCCACCTGCACTAAATATATCACAATTTCCACGCACCAGAGTGAGTGTAGTTTGTTCACTTTCACAGCACGCATTTTGAGACATCGTGAATTAATCGTTTTGCATCATTAAAGTAAAGCTGACATGAGAAAGTACCTAAATCTGGAATCGGAGAGCACACTGCCTTGCCAATAACCTGACGGACATTGACCCACCACTTACCAGACAAGAAACAGACACAATACGCTGGAAAGTTTGAGTCTTCGAATTGGTGCAATAGGCAGTAGCTATCCTGTTTTCGATTTTTCAACTCGATACCACTTTTTGTTTGCCTAGCTTTCTTTCAACTTCAACTGTCTAAATTATCAGTTTTTCGTCAACGGAAATATTCGTGATGTAGTGTCGAGTCAGCCACAAGGAATTCCTTCCTCGAAGTCTGGGAGCATATAGGGCCCGGTAAAAGCATTAAGTTGATGAAGAATTTGAGCTACAATCGCTGACCCAGGACGCAGAGAGTTGCTCACTCAGTCACGCGAAGCAATTCTGTCCGAGTAAGCCAGTATTCCTCATCGCAGCAGCGCTGTTTGTGAACTAGTGTGATCTTTGCAGATCCAAGTTGAGATGGTTATCACAGCGAAAACGATCATTTTAATACACTTATTCTTTTGTAGACCATCCTAAGGAAATTTTTCCAAATTTGTGAATGTCAGTCATCAATAAAACCAGACACAAGCGAGTTCTAATGAAACTGGAGCAGGTGACTAGAATACTAGAACCCAACGACATGTTCACGAGTTGTAATTCTCGGCTTTAGGTTTTTAAAACCCTTTAGGGTCGAGTCGAAAAACTGCTCCGGAAGAAGCCCCTTCCCCCGTCCCCCCTTCTTCCGGAGCATGACAAACAGAGAGGCACGGACAGTACAAGACATACGGAAATATTATATATACTAACCTGAGATAAACACTAATATGCAAACCTACTGAAGTGTCCTAGATCAACTCAAAACGGAAAGAAATTTAAACTAATTTGCTTGAGCATGCGAGAAAGACCATGCAGGGATGTTAGAGTGTGTCACGCGCGTCCCATGCGCGTGAGAGACACTAGCACATACACTAGCACAAATTGTTTTATTGTGCGCCACAGATGCTAGCGAAGAAAAAAGCAAGCGAACGAGCCTGCTATTTCTTGCGCGATGCGTCACATAAATGAGATCAGCGGTCACATTGCACCAAGTCACACCGGTCTCGCCGGCACATTCTGCCAGAGCCCAATCCTTCCTGCGATGTGGATGTGTGCTAGGCAGCACGGTGGTTACACCATGACAGGTTTAAGTCGCTAGAATGGCACGGCAGGCAATTGTCTTTGTCTACTAGTGCTTTCGTGCGCAATTCCTTTTTTCTTTCCGGCGGTGTGGTACAAGGCACAGGCAGGGCCGCGTGCACAAACTGAAAGTAATGAAGCAAGCCGGTTTTTTTCATGCTTTTTGGGGAATCTCCGTTTGAGCGTTTGAGACGGGATAACGTGTTTTTGAGCCAAAGAAACGACGGCCTTGGGACGGTCAACCTGGAATTTAAAGCATAAGTTCACAGTTTCATTTGCTTTTGAATCCAAAGGAACAAACTTATGTTGTTATCCTTCAGAAAGCTGAAGAAGTTCTAGGTTTACGCTTGCGAAAAAATCGCTGCTGCGGAAGAGACAGCAGCGGAAACCCGGAGGCGTTTACATCTATTTCAGTCAGCGGCGGCGTTTTTTTCGTTTGCTCTACGAGCGTCGCGTCTGCGACGAGAAGGTGCGAGCTTTCTTGTCGTTTGCAGCTCTCGGCCACTCTGGGCCACCCTCGGCAAGCTATCGGAATCGCTGGAGTGTGTCCTGTACGATTAGCCTTAACCTTGCTTAGCTGAATCGTGCACCGCCGTGCTCGTATATGCACATGGAAAGAACCGCCTGAAGATCGTAAAGTTCTACCCCAAATTAACGACAGTCGATATAGCATTACAGTTAGAGCGAGCCTAAAAAGCAGCGGTGCACCGTCGTCGGCGGCACTTGGCCTCGCACCCCAAATGAACGTGCGATCCTTTGTTTCAAGTGGAACCTTGCCGCATGAATAGCTGACCTCGTTTTGGGGATCGGCTGGTTTTCCTTCGTTTCTTCTTCGCTTCAGTGTTATTTCTTGTTTAGTATAGGGCCGTGGTGATTGAAGAATAAGTGTTCTCTTTAAGCCGGTCATAGCTAGGTTGGTATCGCATGGACATCGGCTCCGCTATCACACACCGTGGAGCAGTGATGTGCGTGAACAAAAGCGTTCGGAACAACACAGACACCTGTCATGTTCCGAAGGCTTTTGTTTTGTTCCATGTTGTTTGTTCCAAACGCTTTTGATTATTTTTGTTCCGGAGCTCGTGAAAGCACGTCTCCGTGCTCGAGCTCTTGGCTTTGACGGTGCTCCGACGGCAAATTTTTATGAGCTAATTTTTTTTTTTTTCGAAGAGCGTGTGCAGTAGGCGTTGGGTAATGGCGACGTGCGCGATCGAAAGCGTTGCTATGATCGGCCTTCCACGATTGACCGAATGCTGACTATGACGTCACCAAAGGATTCTCTTGGACAGGAATAAGAGGAATGAAAGAACTTCAATTTCGGCGGTGTTGGCAAAGTTGGTTTCAGAGTGCAATAATTTCAAGCTTTCACCATGCTTACTAGAAACACCATCTAACTTGATGTTCGCAAGGTAATGACGTCACGAGAGGGAACTATAAGAGAGCGCTACCAAAACATCTCGCCGCTAATACTGAGAAAGCATGGCATATCGCCACGAGACACTGCAGCCCAAATTGAAAAGGTGGAGCGGCAGACAACGGATGAGAGGAGAGCCAGGTGATGGGCACCCCGCTGCGGCTAGACGCCGAAACACACGTCTCCCGAGCGATGGAATGTCCGCTCCTGGTCCCCACGATCCTCGCGCTACCGCTTCTTTTCTCTACGGTTGTGAAAATCATGTTTTGGGTCCTCGCCGCTGCAAAAGTTGTGTGCTGACGACTAGGTTCCCCGAGAAATGCTTTGTGCTACCAGATCCTCGCGCTCCTTCGAAACAAAATCCTGACTACGTGCCTGCTACAACCGTGGATGTCTATCCTTAGCCAGCTCGCCTGCCGACTTGCTTTAACTTGAACTACAATATTAGTTTAAAAAGTATTTCATAAAAATATTCCTGTTATGTGTCTTTTTTAGCAGATATAATTTTGCCTGAACTCGTCCATCCTGTGTGATATCACCTGTAATTAGTGATCCGTGTTTTCGGATAAATACAAAAAAACTCCGAAAACACCCACCGGTAAAATTTTGGTCAATTCGAATTTATCCTATAATCTCCAAATTTTTATGTGCCATTGCACCCCCCTCTTTCCCCAACACACACACACACGAACGCACACAACACCTAAAAGTAAGGTGTTTTACAATTAAGTTTGATCAGCGCACAAGGTCAATGGTCCTGTGAAAATGCAACCTGTTATTTTACAAATCTAAGACCATTTTAAATAGGGTATGGCGTCAAGCTCCATTCACGAAACTAAATCATTGTATTTTCGGGTTACTACAAACGCCACTCTTTTGGCTTCCAGTTTGGGCCATATTATTTGTGTTTTAGAGGAAGGAGAGGTTGTGTTCTTGTAACAGTGGAAGATATGGACCACAGAGATTGCATAAGATAGAGAATAGGGGGAGTTGAAACTTCTCTATTCCTTTACCACTCATCCTCGAACGGCCGCGTGAGAGGTTGTTAAAATAGGATGGATGAATACGAGCTCCCCAGCGACTACCTCCAGGTGCCCAATGATTTTGAGGTATCGAAGGTTATCGTATCAACACTTGTGTACAATTTTTGCCATTGGAAAATTAGTATTGTTTATAGCAGCGACACCAACGCCAAACTCAACTGGAGAGAGATTATCGATACTACCGCGTTTTATTTCTTAATCTAGTGTAGGTTTACACCTGAATAATATTATGTTATTTAACTACTGTAATACACTACACTGCGAAATTGAACTCCGAATTTCGAACAATTGAAATCAAACACAGATAAACTCCGATAAACTCCGATAAACTCACAATTTTCGGCAAAAAATAAACTGCGAAAAACACCTTTGATCTTGACAAAAAATACACAGAAAACACGGAATCCTACTAATAGTACACAGAAACGATTGCCAGCCATTGTAAAAATAAATCGTTTTTTTTTTCCTTTTTAACATGCTGACAGAGGTTTTTTGTGGATATAAGTGTTGTTACGAACGAAGTTCGAAAAAATTTCATCCAGCGTGTTGATATACTCATGTCGTTTAACACCTCAGACTGTGATGCAGAGAAGTAAAAAAACACTTTTAGTTGAAGAAACAGACACAGAAAGAAACGTTTGTGTCTACTAGGGTCCCACTATGTTCATTCAAGAGCTGGGCGGGACGATTCCGGGCCTCTCAGTCCACTATTTCAGCTATATTACTATATAATTCATGTAATATTTATTTAGAAAGAAATACAGTGAATATTTTGCGAAACAAACGAGTTTCAGCAGTGGATCATTAAGTATCTCGCTTTTATGAAGTTCGAACTTCATCAAAGAACAAGAAGTTCACGGTCACTGTTATGTAATTGCCCCTTCACACAAACTAGCACGATAGTGGCATTTTAGCTCTTCTTAAAGTAGTGTGATTTTAAACACACATTTATTTATTTATTTATTTATTGAACTACCCAGAAGAAACAGACAGCCATTACAAAGAAGGTGGGCACATAATCACACAAACACACGAAAAAACAAGAGGGGCAAAAACCAGTAGCAATACAAACAGAAAATAGAAAGTCACTAAACATTTTCAAGAATCTATTTAGTAATAGTTGTTTTAAAGAAATAAGTGATGTTATTAATATTAATCTGTCGGTAAGGGGTTCTAGTCTGTTGATAATCTGGGAATGAAGGAATCGAGAGAGGCAGAGGTATGGCACTGAGGGACACAAACTTTAAACTGATGATCGATTCGGGAAGAAACTTAAGATGGGTTCAACAGTAGTCTTTCTCTTAGGTTAGGGTTAGACTGACAGATTTTGTAAAAGAGGCGTAGTCTTGAACATTTACGGCGCAACAAAAGAGGAGGGAGAGAGAGGATGAATTTCATAGACGTTACACTGGCTGTAGGATGATAATTGCTAAGAATGAAGCGAACGCTGCGATATTGAACTGACTCGATGTTAGAAATTAGTGTTGATTGACCAGGATCCCCAAATAGCGGCTTTATGATATAGTTTAGAGCGAACTAGAGTTTTATACAGCAGTAAGTGAAGTGATAGAGGAGCTAAAGAAAAGTTACGTTTTCGGTTTCCAACCAAGGAAGAGGCTTTAGCAACTATGTGGTCGGTGTGGATTTGCCAGTTTAAAGTTATAAGGGATGTGTAGACAAAGGTATCTATAGAAAGTCACAGAATTCATGAAATGTTTATAATGAAGTAGTTGGAGGCCACCTACTTTATTAATATATATTTATATCGGAAGGAAGAATATTTTTTTAAATATTATCCCACTGAGAATGTGAGTATTGTAATTTGCTATTGATGCTAGCATACAACTGCAGATGCTTTCTTAGACAGCGTGTAGGATGCTAATCATGCCACCGCACCACAAAGAAAAAGGAGAAAAGAAACGTAGTCTTTTTTATGGGCACGTACTTTGAAGAGTAATACTTCAGTGGCGTTTTAATCCAACTTAGCCACCTAATACCCTGGGAAGTTATACAAAATTTGGCCCCCTTTTGTCATGAATTATTTCAACATATTTTAGTATATTAGTTTCCAAACATATTGCATCTGTATTTCCCGTAAAAGTAATCTGTTACCGGGTTTGAGTTGAGCTTTGGTAGGTCACTGACCATGAGGAAACAGCTTGGACAACAAACAATTACAGAAAGAAACATGAGAAGACACACACACAGCTTTATGTTTGTTTTGCCTTTTCTCATTGTCTAGTCATTTAGTGTCCAAGCTCTTTCCCCACCAAGCAATGTGTCTCCTTCCTCAAAAGAGCCCTTAGAAAGCAAATATCCACATGTGGCCGACCATATATGCCTAAATGTTATCAGGTCTTACGGTGTTACTGCCCTTGTCGCTACATGTAACAATCTCGTGAAAGAGCTATATCGCCGGCATGATTTTCGTTCTTCTGGTTCATTTGAAAACACCTTCATTCGGCTTTTACAGCTTCTGTTGGTAAACTTCACATTCATCCCAACCATCTAACTGTCACACCCGGAAAAACCGAAGCCCACGGATTTCCCGGAGAAGGACTCAGCACATCAGCAGATTTTCGCGGGTTAGGTTTATGAACAATTACTTTATTAATAAAACTTGCAAAAAAAAAAAAGCTCGATGTTTGAATCACAATACCGGCCACGATCGTTGCAAGAACAGTGTACTGCACAATAATGAACTGGTGTCGACGCCGAGAAAAACTTTCCCAGTCTCTGCCTCTCACTGTTAACCCATTGAAATTCAACTTGCGATGGGAGAGCTACTGGAGGCAGAGGTCGTAGAGGCAGGTGTACGTTAAACCTAGGGTGAGCTCGGGAATGAAGAAGTTGACCTTGTACTACGTGACGAGACTTACGTGAGCTTTTTATCGTTGTCACGCCACAAACTCTGGGGATATCCGCGAGACGTGGTCCGATTATAAAACTAGACATTACGGTTTTGGCGCTAGAGTGCCGAGCTTATAGTTGAGAGCTGCTCACCGTGTACAGTCGATGACGATATGAAAAAAGCTCAGGTTAGCGCGTATCTCACAATGCCTGCTGCGCTATTTGTCAGAAGAACGCTAAACCATTATCGAGACATCGGCTGCTGTTCAGTTTTTGTTCTCCTCCCCGCTTGACGAGCTATCGCTGTGTCAATGCTGGTTTTTGCCGAATATAGGGACGTTCCGCGACAGAAGGGTAAACAAAACACAGTTGAAGCTACCCAGTCTGCACGTTGAGTGATGACATTTCGGGCATCTGATAAGAAGTTCGAAAGATAAATGACGATGCACTTTTTTTTTTTTTATTTCTCCGAACAATGCTATATCGGTGTTGACTCAGCAACCGTTTGCCAACTTGTGGGGAGTAACGGCAAAAGTTAAACAGCCGCAGAAATGCCGTTCGGTCGCACAGGAGCCTTGATGATAACTCAGCTTTTTTCGTTGAATAGCACTGGAAGTTTCCGGAGGGACGCACTCCCCTGGGATATTTTTCCATTAATTAAATCCATTCATGTAAATACTATACATAACACTGTTAGCGCGAACACAAGTTCGGCGATTTTTCGAATTTTACTATGAATGGATTCTGGCGGGCATCAGTATATAACACAAAGGTTGCTACCCTAGCTCAGCACTTTCCTCCACTCTAGTAGTTTTGCTGACTCGCAGTGTAGGGCAATATACTCGACCAAGGTATTTAAGATAAGTTACTAAACACCTCCTTCACACATCATTTAAAGTACTACTGAAGTTACTTTCCCTGCCTAATATCTATAATAGGGTAGGAATTATCAGATATATAAATGAAATAATTTCAAAGATGCTTTCGCATTGCTTAATTTCTATCGACTTCAGCGACACCAAAAGGCTTTAATTGCTAGCAACAGAAGCAATCAAAATAAAACGGGCTGATGAATCCGCCCGAAGTAAAAAAAGAGTGCACACATTTTCTCGCCCTTTTCCTCCCTCACTCACAAAGGCAACACCTTCTAGTGTAGTAACCTGATTCTCAGTTACACTACTGCTCGGAGAAACCAAAACAAGTACGTGCTTGGTGTCGTCGCCTGACATGGAGGCGAAATCTATGCGTTGCGAATTGCTCTGAAATTTATTTTATCGCTGCCTCCGGGTCAAGATGAACCGCGATTTGCAGACGACATTAAGTTACATACTCGCTATTGCTGTGCGTTCATTGTGTGGTAATGAACAAGTCGATATTGTTCAGGATTTCTGAACCAGAGTGCGCCGACTCATTGACTTTCTCAAAAATACCAGTTGTTCACATGGCGAAGCCCATACAAGGAGGATCACGTTTCAAGGACTTCCTGCAGCAGTTGGTTTATGTTATTTGTACATAAATATCATATGCCTTATTGCACAGCAATATCCTGATTTAGGGGAAAGCAAAAATATGCTTGGTCCTGCGGTACTTTATTTGAAAAGCGTATCAGCTTCTTGTTTTTTTATTATGAGGAAGCGCTGAATTTTGAATCGACTTAAATTTAGAACACAGTGCCCTTTTACCAGGATGCCAGAATACAGCAAAATAGTTTACCTCTCATATAATTAATTGGCTGCATTCCAGCTTTCGCCAGATAACTAATATGAACCTGTAGAAGGTTTCTCCTTGGTTATGTGAATATTTATAGCTAGTAATATTTTCTTCAGGAGAGTGCGGCATTCAAAGAATGCCGCCTCTGAACATACTTCAAAGATCCTTTATGAGTGACCTCAACTCCATAAAGAATTCTCTCTGTACAATCTACGTGCGATCACGTAGATTTTAGATCCCCTCTACGTGCGATCACGTAAATATTTGCGTTCGAACAGCTTTGAATTGCATCGAAAAGGGACAGCAACACCTATAGGTGTTGGTGTCCCTCTTACCAAACAGCTATGGTTGCTTATTAATTTTGTTAAGGGGACTTTGACTCTTTTGAGAAGCTCCGTACCCTCAATAGTACGGACCCATACTCTGCGCTGCTCTAGCGATTGCGAGTTGAATCCGTTTTCCTGTATCGAAGCAGCGACGCTCTTTATAACCTAGGCACGCACACCTTGCGGAGATCCCCATAGTTCGCTGCGTAAAGTAACGGAACACCTCACTCAATTCCCATCACGTACAAGTACGCCAACTTGGCTCGCTCCTCCCTTGCCGACACCGCCGTACAATTAACGCACTTGTGACATTTCTGTCCCATAGGCTCTCATAGCTTCACGATTAAATGTTGAAATGCCATTGCTTAATGAGCAGGGTAGCGACCTTTCGAAAATAGGCTCAAAACTCAGCACAGATAGATACCTCGTGAAACTTGAATACGGCGTATTCTTTATAAATCCAAAGCCGGATATCTGCAAATATGTATAATTACTGAACCTGAAAGAAGGCCATGCTCTAGCGAAGTGAGCGTACCAATCGAGTTAACGAGTCCGGAACGTGCTTTGTACTCGGACATTCTGTTTTATTTTAGTGGCACTTCAGCGTGCGAGTTACTTTTCAAAAGTTCACCTTAAATTCTTAAAGCCCCTCATGCCTATTTTACAAACCAGAAACGAAAGTTTCGTTATAACACAAAGCTCACAAAAATAACGAGTAAAATAAGACAAGTATGACAGACGAGCATATGTGTTTTCTTTTGTTGCTTGCCTGTTTTTCATGCGCCTAGCTTTAAAATATATCAGCATCAACTGGCTACAGTTTAGAAATAATGCTGAAAAGAAGCGCCTAAACTATTCGATAAACTAGGGGATGGTTATATCATAGGAGAGATATTTTTTAGCTTTTCTTTCCATAGATTTGGAGGTATGCAGTATCCATTTTAGGTACGCGACTAAAACGCGAGGTTTAGTGGTCGTAGGCTGAAAAAAATTGGACACTGGCGTAAAACTCCTAACCTGTAGATAACACATACGCGTGACCGAATAACGAAAAGACTTTCTGGCACTGGCAAAAGAAAAGCAAGAAAAGGTATCTAGATTGAAGTGAAGAATTGAGAAGCCTCGCGGGCAGTTCGTTGGGGGCTGCGTTCCTGGTAAACGCAAATCAAAGGTGTAAAAAAAAAACTTTACTGTCCATAAAGCTTTTTTTTTTTATTTAAAGACAGTTTTGATTTATAGTTTATAGATTTTCCCCAATTTTAATAAAATCCCCTCGGGGTGCATTTTTGAATTTATTGGGATTTACAAAATATACGGCCCTTTATTTTAAGTGAGCTAAGTTCCTAGCTTTATGAATTAGTGATAAGTAGTTTCTTCCGGTTATTAATTAAACGGTCAATGGACGTCCGCTCGGAAGATCAAAAATAATTAAAAAGAAGCGTCGAAGTACACCTTAGCATTTCTTATGAGTCGTGAATGGGAAAGTATGAAGGTCGTTTTTGCGCTCGCTTTCGTGAAGTGGCGGCGCCGCGCTGACATCGGCCATGCTGCCGCTCTGGAGTCTGACCGAGCGGGCTCTGAGAGGCCCCGCCGCCCCGCCGCTTCTTTTTACCCACGCGGTGGCGGCGCGAGCCCGCAGCGCTCTGGGGTTAAGCCTTACTCGGGGGGGTGGCGTTCCTTGAAACTGATGCGCGGCGGCCAATGGGAGCCTCCTCGTTCCTTGAAACTATGACGCACGCCAGCCAATGGGATCCCGCGCGGTGGCGACGCGCGGGATCCCATTGGCCTATGGGCCTATAATACGTTTTTGGACATGTGTAAGAATTTTTTTATCATATGAAAACGGTTGAATATGATACGCAATTAATACAATACTTTATTTATTTGCCCGCCGTTTTTGTTTCAATACGTGCTTTACTTTGTAAAAGCGAAAATCAGTTACTTTCACCATTTTGGTTCTTCTGCAGAAATGATGCAGCGTTATCCGCTACATTGCGGTCTTGTAAAGAATTCCTTGGTGGAAAATCATGGCTCGTGACGAAGGGGTTTTTTGTCCGACGAATCGCTGCTTTAGAGAAAATATACAAACCCGAGGTTTCGGGTATTTTCGTTCAAACGATGATTAAAAAAAAGCACTCATTCATTCATTCATTCATTCACGCATTCATATATTTATTTCAATACCCTCAGGGCCAACGACGTTATAGGAAGGGAGGGGTTGTAGTCAACGAAAACATATATACAATGAATAACTTATAGGCAAAGCACACTTAAGTTATGAACAATATAAATTAGATAGCAGTTTTAAACAAATCATCCGCCTGGATTATGACGATGTAGGTGGGAAGGCGGTTCCAATCCAAAGAAGTTTTAAAAATAAAATATTATTGAAATGTATTCGTGCTACATAGTGCTTCGCCTCTTTTATGAAAATGATCAAGACGGGATGAAACATAGAAATGTGGTGTGAGGAGGAGACGTTGACTGAGGAATGAGCTATTGCGAAATATTTTATGGAAGAGACACAAACGGGCCACCTTCCGGCTTGAGGCAAGAGTAGTATAAAATAAGTTAGGTTTCATAGAGAGAGAGAGAGAAAAAAAAACTTTATTAAAGCCGCCCATGTCCGGGCAGTGGTTGCTAGAGGGTGAGGCCTTCCGGAAAGGCTTGGCGGGGCAGGTCGGATCTTGGGGGAGTATCGTTGAAGTCAAGGGGTCTCGCACATGGGAGATGTGCTGCTCTAGGCGAGGCCAGAGGGAAGGGCGGAGGTCTGAGGGGGGAGTGGCCCAGCTCTATCTGGTAAAGGGCATGTTGGGAGGGAGATGTGGAAGGAGAAAGTGGGGAGATTGTTGGGCGCGTGAACAAGACCAGTAGGTGTGTCTCACGTCGGGATAGGCACCACAGACCTGACAATGAGGGGTTCCGGGGCGGTTCATAATGTGGTGGGTTATGAGGTCGCACGGCAGGGAGAATGTCTGTGCCTGACGAACGTATGTACCCTCGCGCCGTGTGAGGTTAGGGGTGGAAGGGGGAAGGGTACGGCGGGAAAGGCGGTGGTTTTTTAGGCGCTGTCGTTGAGCCTTGCGATGGGTGGCACGTTCCTCTTTCGGGTTGTAGTCCGGGGGCCAGGATTCAGGGTTGCTGGAAGTCTCGTTTGCGCGGGCAAGGGCGTGGGCCCTTTCATTTTCTGCGATTCCTTGGTGTCCGCGGACCCACTCAAGAGAGATGTGGAGATAAGGGTGTGCAGCCATGTAGGATGTCAGGTCGCGTTTGATGTGTGCAGGTACGGAGTTGGGTGAGAAGTCTCTGAGGGCTCCTTGACTATCGGAGCGGATAGCAATGGATTCGGTAGAGTGGGGCTGTAGAAGGAAGGCTTCTGCTATGGAGTGTGTCTCTGCCGCTGTAGGGGAGGGTACATGTGCATGGTGTCCGACTGTCTCTTTTTTGGGGCCCACTGTGACGGTGGTAGAGATGCCGTCAGTGAAGGCGGCGTCCGTGTAATAGATATCATGCGGTGGTCTGGAAAAATGAAGAGCTCTGCTTTGGCGTCTTCTGAGATCCACGGTCGGATTCCTGTGTCGGGGGATGGGTTTGACTCTAATGCGAGGAATCATGTCCCACGGTGGCGGTTCTTTGAGAAGGGGAGAGAGGTGGACAATTGGGTATCCGAGGGTGGACAGAATGGCGCGGCCTTGCTTGGACTTGGTGAGTGGGTGGTATTGCGCTGCGACGTGGGCTTCCGTTTTCTCCTCGAGGCTGTTGTGAAGAGCAGTGGCCGTTATGAGGTAGCTTGGGGCGTACGTGCGCACGCCGAGTTCCTTGCGGAGGCATTTTCGGAGGGCGGTTTCCAGTTTGATGTATTGGATTTTCGTGAGGGTTAAATAAGGGAAGGTATAGAAAACGCGGGAATAGATGATCGCTTTTAGGTGGCTAAACAAATTTAAATGGCTCGGGTCCCAGATAGACGACGCGTTTTCAAGCTTTGCCCGTACAAGTGTCTTATAAAGAGTTAATTTCAAAAAGGAGGGAGCTAAAGAAAAATTACGTTTTAAACAGCCGAGCATACGATTAACATGACTAATAACGTATCCAACATGTATTTTACAGGAAAAATCTAATGTTATGTGTACGCCCAGGTACCTGTAAGACAACGCAGAAAGTAAAAAAAAAATTGTTAAGACAGTAGCAGGGAGAAATTGAATGATTACGAGACACTTTCATCAGTTTGCACGTAGTTGTGTTAGGCTCCATATGCCAAATTTCACACGAATGAACACAAACGTTAATGTCTGTCTAGAGGATGATAATAAGAGAATCATCATCAATTTCACGGTAAAAGACGTAGTCATCTGTAAAAAAGGTTAATTCAGGAAGCAATGTTATTCGGCAGGCCATTAATGAAGATTAAAGACAGAGTAGGGCCTAGTACAGCACCCTGAGGCATGCCGGAGTTCACTGACGCAAGCGGAGATCGAGGTGTGGTTATTGGCGGTAACGAACTGGAATCGGTTAGTAAGAAAGCACTTGAATAAAACCATAACGTTAGCATAAATTTGAAGACTATTTGCTTTCAACAAAAGCAACTCGTGTGAGACCTTATCGGATGCCTTCAAGGAATCTAAAGATACTCGATCTCTCTGGGGCCCCATATCAAGAACGGAGCGCAGTAATGTAATTAATAAAAGCTGGGTCTCGCAGGCAGATGATTTTCAAAATCAATGTTGAGCCGCGTGTAAAAGCATGTTAGACTACAAAAAAAAAATAGCAAGATGAGAATAAATGACATGTTCAAGAATATTACATGGTATGCTAGTGAGTGAAATTGGTGTGTAGTGTTTAGGGGAATGTCCATCACCTCCTCTGTGCAACGGAATCACCTCTCCAACTTTCCAATCGTCTGTGAGGACACCGAGATCGAGCGATTCAGTGAATATTTTTGACAGTATGATGTAAAAATATACACTTGTGTGTGTCTGTGTGTTTTTAGCAAGGAGTTAATATTACCTATACGAGCACAGGATGATATTGTAAGGTTATCGATTATTCGAACAATGCCAACGGGATCAATTTCGAAATGTTCCATAGGCTTGAAGTTCCACTTAGGTAATGAAAAGGTGACATGTTACTTACACTGGAAAAAGATTGAATAAAAGCCGCGTTCAAACTTTTAGCATAGTTTTCACTGGGTATAACACAATCATTCACCCTGATTGAGGTTTCGTTCGAATTGTTATCACCAATAATGTTGAAAAACTGCTTTGGACTAATAGACAACATATTCTCAAAGTCTGATTAAAATACACCAGCTTAGTATTGTGAATAGCAGATTTGTAAGCATCATATGCCTTCTGATAAGCCTCCCAAGGTTTCAAGCAGCCTGTGACATTTGCAGAGCGAAACAATCTCTTTCTTTCTGTTAGAAAAGCTTGTTAGTGTCACATTAAACCAGGGCGAATGAGTGTGTGACCTTATCGAAGGGGGAGGAATGCATTTTTCTAATAAGGTCTCGTTTTTCTGAATGGTGCGTTCAGAAAAGTTAATTATAAAGTCATCTAAAAAAGGGATAAGTGGTTAATTACAGCTTCAAAGTTCGCTTTGCTAAAGTTGCGAATGCGTTGAGTCACTTTAGCGGAGTTGTGCTCAGGAACCGTTAGAGATATGTAAAATGAACTATGATCACTGAAGCCTGGTAAATGAGATACTAAAGAAACAAGAGCCGGTGCACTAGCTAAAACAAGATCAAGAATATTGGCAGACGTAGGTGTTACTCGTGTGGGTTCAGCGACGAGTTGTAAAAGAATGAAATAAGCTCACATGTTTAAGTATTTGGAACACTTAAAGGTAATGGCAATTGAAGAGGAGGGCACGTATCTGACCAATCAAAAATCGGATAATTGGAATCACCTAACAAAGATATTGGAGAATCCGGGCATCAGTAAATATATTTAGTGCATCATGTAAGTCACTGACAACCCCGTGGAATAGTTATGTCGTCTATAACAGCGCAGAGCACAATTCGTCTATTCCCCGCTTGGAAGCAAACAGAGATAAACTCGAGCTCAGTAACAATATATACATAGAATGATTCAATATTCTCGTTCATTCCAATCAGTATTTCTGCTCCTGATCTATACTCCCTCTGAAGTCGGTAAATATTAAACCTTTTTTCTTTCAGATGTCATTGTTCATTGGCCTCAATATTTAGCGGTGTCACCACTGCGCGACCGAAATTGTGAACACCCAGGAGTCTGAATCCCACGTGACGTCGTCTGCTGTGGATGAACCTTGAGACGCACGGATATCGTCGACGAAATCCTGTTTTGACTGAGCTACTCTAGTTATGTTGAAGGTGTCCGTCATACAGTCCTTTTTTTTTTTAGCTGCACCAAATTTAAAAAAAAAATAAGAGTTGGACAAGATGCCTTAATTTTTGGATTAGCTTAACCGACGTGACGGCGAATACCCTACTGAAAAAAAAAAAATTATATGAATTGATTTCTGATATGTTTATTGGACACATTTTTTACATAACAACTTAATGGGAATTTCATATCAGTTTCATATGTCGTGTGGTGGCTGCGGAAGAAGAAGAAAACGTCTTCCTCGAGCCCTCGGGACAATGATCATCACGAGGAGACACGGGTTAGAATGACTACAACGCTCACTGCCGTCTCCACGATTAAATTGTGATATATATAAAATTGAGTCACATCAAGTGGTGACCCGGACAAAGAACACAGGCCATGCAAGCTGCCGGTGAGCCCCCTTCAGCCATTACTGCCGTGACGGTCAAGCTATCACGACTATCACGACAAGAGTGATAGTCGTATCAAAAAATTTCAGCTAGGCTAGGTGGCGCAAGGTACCACCGAATTCATATGCTAAAAAATATTTTTTGCCAATTTTTTGCCATTGCACTTCGGGCTCTTCAGGTACCTTTATACACTGTGGTCGGTTTGCCTTGCTGCATACCCGACCCGGAGGAATATCACGGAGCCGACGGTTTCAACAACAAGAAACTACATTTAATGGGACATGGACGAGATGATTAACATGGTTACCAGCGGCGCCTGAGTCCAGGCAGCGACTCCCTGTGCGCCGCCTCTGATCTGCCTTATCAAGGCGACGCATCCGATGTGCGCGTGGCTGGCGTGACGTCGCCGCCACGCGGGAAAAGTTCGGCACCTTTGCCTCGCAGTCGGGCAACTGGGCTGGGAAGCTTCGTCCGGCATGTCGATGACGTAGACGTTGTGGGCGTCAGAAGGTGGATGGCGCTGTTGGGCGGCTTAACGATGTGTCCGTACGAGACAGCAACTTTTTTCCCAGCATTACCTCCGTGATGTACGCGCTCGGTAACGCGACCGTGTTTACAACGCTGGAATGCAGTCGCGGGTTACTTGTGATCGAGATTCTCCCATCAGACGTTCCAAAAACGGCTTTTATCTCCCACAGAGGGTTGTTCGAGATCACCCGACTGCCGTTTGGCTTGTCTAACTCTCCAGCCAGTTTTCAACGCCTGTTGGATGTTGTACTTGGGAACTCAAAGTACGAATTTGCCATGGCATACATGGATGACGTGGTTGTTTTCTCGAAAACTATCGAAGAGCATGTCGAGCAGTTTCGCATTGTACTCGAGCGAATGCGTAATGCTGCGAATCTACATGTATCTACACACTTGTAGATACATTAGGCATACCACTAGCATTAACCGAACGTATACATTGAGTGCAGATACATACGCAGCACAACAAACATGAATAACACAGCGCAAACAATAACTAATTCTGAGCTCTGCGTTTCCGACTTTCATACTGGTCGTTTTGAAGTTACCGATTTTCTGGGTGACCAATTAAGCAATAAATAATATTCCCGGCATGTCGAATTGTTTTCATTAATGTCATACCTCTGAGAGTATTTTCGACGGCTCAGGGGATGAATCTCTTAGTAAAAATTAAACGCTGATGCCGTAGTTATATGAACGCCAATAAAACAAGCCGCACCACCGCCATTGCAAGTCACATGTTTGCTTCCCCGCACGGCACGTCTCATACTAAAAAAAGTATATGAATTTATTTCTCATATGTTTATTGGACAAATTTTTATATCAGAACTTAAATAAGCGTAGCAGTTCTTATATGTTGTATATCCGTTTTTTGGTATTTCATGGTTTCATATGTCGCATAACAGATTTTGGGTATTTCACATAAATTTTTATATAGATTCATATACTTTTTTCAGTAGGGTATAAACACGGTGATTTCTCTAATTAGGCGGGTAAGTACCGGAAATATTTTAATTAACTTTTGAATGATTGATTTGAGAGGGCATCTTGCAGTTCCGAAATTAATGTCCAGTATCCAGGTTTTATGCTCCAACTGCAAGCTGTAATAAACATGTAAGCATTTAGGCGCTACCGGACAATTTTTTTTAGTTCCGCATGCTTCTTGAAACCGAAACTAATTTAGAAAAGAGCAACAGTGACGTCGCTATCTCCTCCCTCACGTAGCGTCAATGTAACGACGTCACCTGTGATGCGATCCCCTCTGCCTCTGCCTCTCGCGGTTTGTTTATCTTGTTTTTTCAATGTTTTCTTGCTTTCGCCTGCTGCCAAATAAACTGAGAGCTAGTGCCCTAGCAGGTGATATATACGTAAAAAAATATTAGAAGTGCGCAATGCCTTTTATTTTCCATTCTTAGACTGCACTCCACATCCGTCTTACTTCTCTTTTTATCTTTATACAGTATACGTATATGAGTATTTATCTATTTATTGGCCATTTGCAAGGCATCACAGAAGTTAAGACTAAGATACAGAGTAAAACAAAATATACTTATATCAAACATCGATTTCTTCAGCTCAAACAGATCATCCGTAAACGAACAAGGCTCTAACTGCAAAGAGAGTAATACCACACAGTACATGTCACAGCAAACAAGCTCATGCTAAAGTGCTCTCACGCTCGTGTGCGAATTCATACTCCTGGCTGGCCACATCGCTGTTTTACCACAACGTAAGTGTAACCAAGAGCGCGCGGCTTCATGCAGCTTTTAAAGTTTGTGTTGTGCCATCACAGTTAGACTTTGCTACACACTTCAGTGCACGTACTCCGTCACATACAAGACATCCAGAAACATCTGTTTTACCAATGTACTGTAATCAAACGTCCCGTGTGTATATCTGGTTGGTGTGCGCATTCCCTTGCTGTTCTAAGCAGGGACACAATGTAAACTGACTTGCTGAAAGAATTAAATATCATGTGCCTCAGCGTTCGTACACAGTGACAGACACTATACAATAAAAAAACATCTTCCGAGTATCGTAGAGGCAATGCAACTAAAGCAACTGCTTGAAACACTCTTGAAGCAACAAGAGAATTCAACAGTGACCAGCTTTATCACCTTCGTGCAGCATTGAAGAGCCGCCAATCGCTGGTACAGTTTGTAAAACGATCTCTATTTTCATTATCTAATTCCCTTTTACTCGTTTAACGTTTCAAACTCCCTCCTGCTACAATTTATAAAAGTTGTCTTCAATAACACGCCCCCAATAATCTAGAAACATGCGTCTAGTGCGAAACAATAATAGCCAATCTGTTTATTAAATTTAGAATTATTAAAAGAAAAGTCTTGGAAGCTACTTTTAAGCATCTGGATAACGTTATGTACCTTAAGGCTTTTACCTTGTTTGTTCGTGAAAGGATAACTATTGCCTAAATATGGCAAAAACATGGGTGTAGAAGTTCAGAAATTTATGGCTGTTCTTACCATATAATGTGCACCACACTGAAGACTGAAGAGTTGTTCGTGGGCACAAAAAATAAAGAATTATTATTATTATTGTTAATTTTATAAAGCTGTGAGAGCTTGAAAGCTTTTCGCAAATGGCAAATTCACCTTGGAGCTATGGGTCGAAGACAACCGTCCTGTGGCAAGCGGACCGCGAGGTGTTCCACAACCTCGCGGTCCGTCAACGCGTTGTGCTTGTTTCTACTTTTTTTTTCTTTTAAAAACGGGCTTTTTTTTTGACGCAAAGTTTTATTTTATCGTTATCCTTCACGCAAACGTCCTTCGGCCTTGGGGTCGTGGAAATCGGGGATGAAGCGTGCACAGAGTAGATCGTTGTTTGCCTCCCCTTACAAAAATGGCATATCTGGACTTATATAAAAAAACACAAATATGGATATATAAAAAATTGGGCAGATCTGGCCATATCAAGCACATCAGTTTATATAAGCCTTATATAGCCAGATCTGCCCAATTTTTTATATATCCATATCTGGGTCTGCCAAATAGGGGTATATCTGCCTCCCATATCACTGTGTTTTTTTTTTTATTCTTGCAGATTTGTTTTTAAAAGAAAAGTCATGAAAGCTACACTTATGCGGCTTCTGCGAGTGAGTCATATGCCCAGGGGAACATTACCTGGGCGCTAAGCTTTGCGATTACTCGGCTAATTAATTAAAATTCACTAATGAACTTCTCAATTAGTGAAAATAGACATGCGGTTCCAATAAGCAGCTAGCGGGGCGTCGTCCAAAATCCCTAAATCAGTCATTTTCAGTATTTCAGCGCGTGAGAAGCGCACTAAAGTTACCAATCGTGGAACAGGTACAAGGCTAGCGGCTTCGGTAAGGCGCCCGCGCAATTTTTCTATTTGTTATCTAGCCCCAGCCTTGTACCTGGTCCACGAGTGGTAGCTTCAGCGCACTACTGCGCTTCACACGCGCTCAGTCTTTCTAAAAATTACTGGTTTAGGGGTCTTGGACGACGCTCAGCAAGTTTCTAACTGAAACCATATGTCTATTTTCACTAATTAAAAAGTTAATTAATGAATTTTAATTAATTTGCCGACTAATCGCAAAGATTAGCAAACTACATAACGTCCCCCTGGGCGTATCACTCTCGCACAAACGGCATAAGTGTAGCGGTCACGGCTTCTTTTAAAACAAATCTGCAAGAATAAAAAAAAACGGTATCCACCGTTCTGGTAGTTGACTCTTCGACCCTCCACAGCGGGAGCAATGGCAAGCTGTGCCGCGCTCGGCTGTAGCGATTACCCGGTATCCCGACGATCGTTTCGTCGGCATGAACCGCGAGACATCCGTCAGGTTAGAGAAAGTACGAGCGGGAGGAGAGGGATACGCCCGCGGATGACCGAGTTTGCGGCACGCATCTCATAGTGGCGAGCAACGCCACTTTTCGACCGTTGTTTACATTCGTGCACTCCTTTTCATCGGCTTTTGCCCATTCGTGGAGTAGATGTCCTGTGCCTATCATTACATAACGCCGATAACGGCAATCGGTCGGCGGCGGTTCCGTGTGCGAGCTCGCCGAGACGCCGCCGTCAGGGGATCGGTTTGTGCCGTCCGCGAGACGGTAGCCCTTGCAAGGAGCGAAAGTATGTTGGCATGCCGGTTAGGAAACATCATAATATTAAGCTTAGTCAATGAGAGTTTTCCGTTATTTGATTTATCCTCATCTCACGGTTTAGATTATGACGGTAACCTAGCATTGTTTTCCAGTATTTCGGAAAATCATAACAATCTTTCTACAAGCGACTCGTAAAGCCGCTCGTCAAATTTTGGAACACGTAATTAAGAGTCTGTGCTGCTGTTGTTTTTTGGCGACACGTCAAAACTTTGTCGGCAGCATATCGAAACTTTCTGCTTGTAGCGCAATCGCACCAATGCCGAAACATTCTGCACAATGATTCTCCCGCCTGCCAGGAGAGAGACACGACCTAAATCTAGAGGTAATCTGGAAGAATACATTTAGGAAAAACGATCAATTGTCACGAAATAAGTTGCAGCGCACTTACGTTGACGAGACGCGACTTGAAAGGTGGTATTTGAGGGAGATGTCGACACGGCCACGGTAGAAACACCACTCGAACACAGAAACGCGAAGGTGCCCGTGAAGATTCAACACGATTTAGCACAAGCTGTCGTTTGTAGAAGCGAACACTAAACGCATCACAAAACATTCTTGGGCTTCTTTGAAGAAATCGCTTGCAAAAGCGGACATACGCAGCGGCCACAGAGGGAAAATTCACACGCCAAACTAGGTCCGGCTATGCGTCATCCGTCAAACCACGTGACCACTTACCCTTTACAACGCTTTCAGCTTAGGGAGAGAGAGAAAAGGATCGAAGGAGAGGCCAAAACGGGGTTTCACGAACAAAAGGCTTATCTTTTGGGGCCACAACAAGGGGCTGTGTCACTTGTAACGAGGGTTGACAGCGCTGTGAATGCTAAGTGTGGCCTTGGGTACCAGGCAGGTGCGTTGTCCTGCTTTGTCACCAGATTCTAGACTGTAGTCACGTGACCCTAACCGGAGACACGATTTGCCTAAAACACGCGTAGCATCTACCCTGCTGTCAATACCGAGTGAACATACAGCTCTATTAAAGGGCCCATGAAACGATTTTTGGGTTGGGATAAATATTTTAGATTGGAATTTTACTAATAGCACATCGTTCAGTGGACCAAAAGAAAAAAAGGTAGAAGGTCAAAAGCCCGACTTTCAGTGCGAAAATTTGAAAACAGAGCGGACTATTTCGTACCTCCTCCCCTTCGCAACCTCTCTGCCTTTTCACTGTGATACATCCGCGGTCCCAAAAGCGCATCATCGGGTCCAAACTGACGTCACACGCAACCGGACCTCACTTATTCCCTTCACCCCTAAGCTGACATTGTGGTGGAAGCTACGCGCTTGCCGGACCAATCAGCCGCCTCCCTTTCATCACCTGACTTCATTCTCTGCAGCCACATTTGCCACGCTCACGTGGCAAGTGTGGCTGGCCCAACGAGAATTTAGCTTCAATAGCACTGTCAGCTTCGGAATGAACGGGGTGGGGAAAGCGACTTTTGTCTGAATTTTGAGCGACGGGCTAATCTTCTAGGGGGAGAATGGATGTGTCCGGGATTACACAAACAAGAGTGCGAGCAAGAGGGGACTCCCCCTTTTCGTCTTCTTCAACTGTTCGGTGGAATGCGCGATTTATGAGTTGAGGAGGAAAGCGAAACAGGAAAAAGTTGGAAAAGCGTTTCATGACCCCTTTAAGCCCAGCTTTTGAACTCAAAACGATGCCAGTTTCAAGAGACTATGTTTTACGCTGTATAACCGACATTATAATTTTAAATGAAAAAATAAACCCGACTATTTTTGTGCATGATGTTGACAAATAAATAGATAAATAAATATGTATATACATATTTTTACCAATAAATTTAAAATCATGTGTACACTGTTTCCAATTTTTTTACGAACGAGCTACACATAAAAGACACCATGGACAGCACATCTTCCGACTTTCAACACACGATGAATCGCCGACGCTCGCAAACGAACGGATGCGATGCTGCGCGAACGGTTTTGAAAGAGCTGCGTATTGTACTCCGGGCGCAACGGCTTCCGTTCGAAGGGAAAAGGATTCGGGACGGCGAAGTAGCGTCTTGCATCTTGAGTAAGCTAACGGTTCGTGTTTGCCCGCTCAATTTAGCGGGGAAACATAAAAAAATTAGTTTCACTGCCAGATTTCGCGGGAAAATTGACATCACGTGACATACGTACAAATTCAATTTCTCGCTAAATTTAGCGGGGCGGTTACACCGATGGCGACGCCAACACCGCCTAACTCGGAAACGGGTGCCTTAGAGCTGCGACTAAAATCCATTATTTGATTAACTCGCGTTCCGATCGCACTTCGTCATATTGTCACACATCAGACATACAACCAAATTTCATTTGTCTTTCAATCTTCAAATTGCGCAATTGATTAATTGGTCCAAATTCCTGGAATAACTTCACTTTAAGGATGTTGACAATAGTTAACCAATTACATGAGACTCATGCAATATAGATCAATCAACTGGTGTCTTAGCGAGTACATATAACTTGTTGCTTGCACGACTGAAACGGGCCCATATATCATTATCAGGTGTCATATTTGCACGCGTATATGGCGATATATGAACGTATTTACGCACTTATACGGCCAGATCTGGCAGTATTTGCCCACCTATTTGGCGAAATACGGCCGTATTAGCTCCCAGATCTGGCGAAATACAGCCCTATTTGACTGCTTATATTATCATATCTGCCCGTATATAAAATATATCAGGCCCATATCTGACATTTTCGTACGGGTCCTTTTTATTTTTCACGGACGTCCTGTGACCTCCGTATGGTTCGTGGTCACCGCAATCTAACGCGGGGAAAAACGGGTCGCCTGCTCTGTAGTCAGGGTATTCCTAGGGGAGGGTGATAACTCGCTGTTCTTCTGGAAATTCACATATCACCCAAAAAGGTGACATGGGTAATGATTACGGTATGTTTTTTCCGGTGTTTATTTTTGAGCGAAAACCGCTGCATGTTTTTCGGTGCTTATTTTTTAATCACCAGTGTATTATGGGTTGAACGTCTTGTGATGATGCTAAAAAGCGTTGATAACCAAAGAAAAATGCGATTGGACAAGAACATTTCAAATTTCCAATTCTATTCACATATCCATTACGCTCTTCTCGTGGGAGCATCTATCCTGACGAAAAATGCCTAAGTCATTGAGCTGTGAACGCATACTCAGTGTACAATCTTTCGGCCTAGAGAGGTATTGCGCACGCTCGAACGCGCTTCACAGCCCAGTAGACGAAGTTGGTGGCACCCAGAAGGCGAGTTTTTGAATGGTCTGTAGTAGGCAAAAGAAACAAATAACAATCAACGCATATCAGCTCTTCAAGCGAAGAGGCGCGTTTCTAAGGTCAGTGGTTCCGGACGGCACTAATGTTGTTGGCGTTGTCGTAAGATGACGTCAGTTCATACGAACTGACGTCATCTTACGTGATCACGTGACACAAACACGTCATCTTACATGATCTCGTTACACGAAATGACGTCATCTTACGTGATCACGCTGCACGAAATGACGCCATCTTACGTGACCACGTAACACGTCATCTTGTAAGTCAACCTCTCCCTACAGCAGCGCGCTCCGCGCTTTCCGGGCCCGTGCAGTGCTGTAGTCGAAAGCAAGCTCCATATGGCAAGCGAAAGCTTCTGAAGTCTCACAGTGAGAATACTCGCTAGCGACCGTCTGTGGAAGCTTCGCACGTTGAGGTTTTTGTTGAGATCGAGCCATCGTGTTCCATTAACTATAGTTGAAGTTATCGTTCAATAAAGCCCTAAAAAATATGAATGTAGTTGGTGTAGACATCAAGATCTAATCAAAAATGCGGTTTGACGTCGTTTAATTAACGTGTATATACAAGTGTAGAAAAAAATGAGTTATTTGTGCATAGATGTTTAAAAAAGTGTTTATTATTCGACATAGGACTTTGGGAGAAGGATGTGTTCAGATTTTTCTTCATGAGTGCAAATATACCTGACGCAATAAATAGTGACGATTTCATCGTCCCAGTGGTGAGCAGGTGATTTCTTGCTCGAAACAATGATGCCATTTCATAAACCAAGTTCTGTGACATATGCTTTTCCAATGTCTAGTCACTATTTTGTAAACCTTTCAGTCCAAACGAGTATACTTCTGTTTGTTTTTGTTAGCTTAGGAGGGGGTCACAGAGCCTATCTTTTTGTCTTCCTCTAGGACAGACGTACAGAGTTATACCGCAACACGCATCTGTGGAGCACACAGAGCTATCGCTCTCCTGTTGGCGGTACAGTAGCATACGACACAACGCAGCTCCGTAGTCTTTCGAGGGCACGGCTAGCCGCGGCCCGTAGCGCGACCGTTCACACTAGGGAAATGGTTTTGAAGAACCGAGAAATGGTATCTTGTGTACAATAATCACATGTCGTTAGTATACTAGTATTCTACTTGCTAAGCCAAATAAATATTTGCAGCTTGTGAGAATATGTTTGCGTGACGATTTACCGTTCACACTCCTGACGGATGCTAGCGAATCCTTCATGTTCGTGGCTCGCAGTTATCGGTACCCCCTCGGAGTGACTTCACCATATATATTTTTTTCTTGCTTGCAGGACATCATAAAAATCACTAACACGCGAGAAAAAAAAATCTTATGAGTACGCGTGATTTTGAGCTTCGCAGCTCTAAAGATGCCCGGTAAATGTCGTCCAGCTTGGGAAGAAACTAATCCTTTTTGTTGGAGTTTGACTATCGTATGCTGGCAGCTCGTTTCCGGTTTGTTTTGTCTATACTCCGTTTCACCGTAATTTGGCAACCCTCAGTCAGGGCTGCTGTGAGGGAATCACAGTCGCGGAGCAAAGCACGTGACAGCTACTTTTAGGAGCAGTACTATGGCACCTGCAGCGCGTCTCTGACTGGTGTGGTTAGCGTCTTATGCTGGCCATACATCAAAAGTGGTTCCGAAGTGCAACAAATGACGTCACAGAAAACGGAGTGTCACGCTGTTGCATCTCGCGATCCTGGCAATTCATCGTAGAAAGGCTAGCGAAAGCCACGAGGGAACACGAGTGTCGCTGTCGTCATGGCATCCCAACGAAAAGCAATTATACAATTTCGACGTTTTTGTAATTCGGTAATTTAAATTACTGTATACAATTTTTAAGAAAGTAAAGACATCATAACCAAATAGGAACTTCCGTGCTAAAACATGCAGTGCGAAGTGAAGACGACTACTATCTTTTTTTTCTTCTTCTTGATGTCCACAAAAAAAAGGCTATGCAGCATCGATCCTACCGTTTTTTTGTTGTTTTATTTCGCACATTATGTGATGTCCTCTAACACGAAAGTACCGACGTAAAAGCGCTGTAGAGACGACATAAAAACAAAAAATTAAGTGAATCGAGCTTTGTAGTGGAACGGAAAAAAATAAATAATTAACGACTTTTTACGGTAAACACTTCACCTCAAAGTACAACTTCAAAAAAGTGACGGTTACGCGCTTTCATGCCCATTTCAACCAAGTTGGGAGAACGATGTATTGCATCTTGTGAATAGACATGTGGAGCAGCATGTTTATGTTAGAGGCATTGTGTGTAATCGCTGCGCAGTACCTGCCAAAAGAAGATATTATTTGGGCACAGTCTCAACCGTTTCCGTCTGTGTGTGCTACGAATACAGCAACTCTTTTCGTAGAAGAAGTGATGAGGAAATGGCGTGCCCTTGATGATACGATTGTGATTATGAAATAAAATTTTTAATCAGCCAATAATTGCGACCTGTCCGGTCGCCTGGAACCCCGACAACAACTATCGTTCTCTGGAAAGTTCATTCTAATATTTACACGTTTTGTGGAGTTCATCGAGCGAATAAGAATGTTCCAACAATGAGCTAAACCTACACGAGTTCCCGAATCCAACACGGCGCTTTTGAATTTTAGCGCCGTAGATAGTTCTGCGAACAGTGTATACTTGTGTGCAAATATTCGTCTAACAGTTTTGCAACGTTGGAAAGCATCGGAATGATTCAGAATCACTGCGGAGTTGATACTCGGGAAGATAAGACGGGCACTTGGGAGAAACGGACCGTGGCATTTGAGACAGGGGCACAACCGGGGGACAAACGTGCTACAATCGCATACCCTTCCAAGGTCATCGCTTGGGCGACCGCGCGCGCGCCCAAGAAACCTTTCTTTTCTTCTTTTTAGGGGTGGGGGGGGGGGGGGGGGGGGGGGAGGGGAGGGGAGGGGAGTGGTGTAGGCGCTGATTGTCTTCCTCCTTTGTGGCTTTTGACAGACGCACAACGAGACTGGCAGAACAAGCGCATGATTCATTTCTTTCGATGGAGGCGTTCTGTCTGTGTATGCGTACATGATTTTTTTCCCCTTTTAGTAGTTAGTTGTTCTTGCCTTGACTCGGGTCCCAGTGGGTGCGTTGTCGTTGTATGCCCACTATTTTTTTTTTGTTTGTTTATGGTAGTTTTTGCGCTGATGGAATATCAAGGTAGACAAAAAAAAAATAAAAAAAAAAAATTGCGCCTCGAAAAAAAAAAAAAAAAGTTGTTGCGATCAGGAACGTTTTCAAAGCGATTTTAGGAGCCTGCAGTGTTACCACAGGTGCAGGATTGAGAGCGTAACCCACGCACTTGAAGAAAAGGGGAAGCTCTCGTCTTATTGGAACTTTCTTTTATGGGTTTCCACGTCGCGATTGGCCTTCAAAATCAACTCTCATTTATTTCTCGCTCGTGGCTTCCAAGTACTGGAAGCCACGACTTGAGCCACAATAGTTTTGCGAAATCAAGGTTTCGCTGAAATGGATAACTCTCACGTACAGTTCGACGCGCAATACCTTTGCCGTATTGACTCGCGAGAGATGCCCCCAACACGGCTGAGTATGGCGGTGCTCCAGACCTAACATCTAAATTTTGTTGCCTTACCTGTTACTATTTCGCGCCCATTTTGAGCCATATCAAAATGAAAGCGCATGATGAAATAAAAATGACACTCGTTTTCCGCTCGATGGAAATTTCACGCCAGCTCGCTGTCTTTGCTGGTACCTCGAGCGTTTCCCAGCGATGCGGAAAGTTAAAAAAAAAAAACAAAAAAAACACGTACGATGGCATCCTTTGCACACTCATTACTTCTATAACACTGAGCCACCTCGTATCCTTTTGTTTTTCTTTCATGGTACTAATTTCTTTCTGCGCATTACGGCTGTTACGACGCCAAGTTCGTCTGCACTCTCGAATTTGAACTTAGGCTCAGATCAGGGACGAACCAGTTTAAATCAGGAAAATATAATTAACACTGTAGCAAAGTAAATCTATCATATCGATCGGAAATACGATTTGACACATTCCATCTGAACACATATTGTGCACAGCGAATGCAATAGCGAGTCAGCGTGCAAAACGCCGCCACACTGAGCTACCATAACATCTCAGCGATTTTCGCATAGCACCGAGCACGGAAAAGAGAAAACAGTTATTCATTCACATAAACGAAGCAAATTTATTTAAAGCCCGGACACTCCGTACGTCCAATCTAGCTAAGGTTATCAATAGACTCGACCATGTCATTTGTCGAAACAGATAAAAGACGTTGGCAAAAATGATTAGACTGAATAAGTGAATCTAACGCACGTATTTTACCAACCGACGGTCGCGCGCCTTCAATACCCTTTCCAATTGTCATTGCGCACCTTGGACACACTTTGGGGAGCAATGCATATTTACATCGCCGCCCGAGGTCTCCATTGAACGTGTAGTGCTGACCCAAATAAAATGCTAACCTGACTCTCAATCGCTCACCGCAAAGGACGATTTCGAACAGGCGGTACTGTAGGTCACTTGAGATAAAAAAAAAGAAAAACAAGCTATAGAAACGAGCGTCGTAAAAAAGGGGACCGGCATTTTTATTCCTACCTCCGAACAGAAGCGAGCGCCACCCACTGCATCACATAGCGCAGAGGCCGGACTCGGCCACCGCGCGTACATACCAAGCGCGCGCGAGGGAGGGAGAAACTTCCTCCGCCGGGAGAACACGGCACATTTCGGGATCTATTTCACGCAGCGGATAACGCGGGCCTTTTCACACCTCGATACTGGCGCCATCTAGAAGATGCGCGTTCAACCACGTTTCGAGCCGCGCGCCATCTGGTGGCTGAAACGGACGAATAAATAGAGGTACCGCGCCCTCTTAAGAGTGGAACGCGATAGTGTTATTGGGCACCGTTCGCAAAAACTTTTCGTATAAACCCGAGCTCGTCCCTAAAGTGTGCAAGCATATGTGCGTGGTTCAGTCGGTAGCGTCACGTGTCACGTGACGGCGCACGTCACACGCAACGTCACGAGGGTAGCGTGTGACGTCATCAGGCGCCATGCCGAGATTTTCCGGTCCTACCGACGCCGACGCCGGTATTTCTGAGACACGAGCTCCTTAACGCTACCGCGTTCATACGGGAAGAGCGACTAGAGATAACCTCTCTAGTAGAGGAATAATGAACACATATAGGAATAATGAACTAATACAAGAAAGTGTTTCTTGTAACTATAAAAAATTAATTTATAATTCCCTTTTTCATTTAATCTTCGTTATTTCCATCTGGTCTGGGGGACAACAAAAAGGAACTTTGAAAGCTTGAGGTTAATGCAAAACAAAAAAAAACAATAAGGATAATTGAAAAATTCCCACGCGATTACAGTTCTCTTCCTTTATTTATAAGGCACAAAATACTTGATGTATCTAACATGTACTGCAACAGATTAACTGTCATGTATCATCTTTCCTTAAGAGAACATATTAGAGTTATTTTTGACCTCATTAAACTTGAAAATATTGTATCTTTATATCCCTCACGTCATTGGCATCCATGGCGAATCCCATCATCTAGAACTAATTTTGGCTTCCAGAGGTTGAGTTCCAGATTACCGTCATTGTTAAACACCTTATATTCCCAAGAAGTTCATTAACCTCATTAAATGCCCATACAACTCAGTCTTCCTTATATTGAGTGAAAATGTTTGTCTTATATTTATTATATCTTCGACTTCAGTCTGTTTTGAAGCGCAACCTATTTTCAACGACACTAATTTTATACGACATCTTATGTAAGTTTTTCTTTATTGTGTTTTTCTTTCGTGTCTGGAGGTCAGTGTTGGAAAACTTTCATTAAATGTCTGTAAAATTTAATCCTTCCTGGTAATAAATAGAATGTTTGTCTTATGTTTGTTATATATATATATTTCAATATGTATTGAGATTATACTTATTTTATTGCTAAATGCCATGTTACGTAAGGTATTTGCAGTGTGTTGTTTCGTGTTTTTGATGACAGTGCCGTTCTGCCCTGTGTTTTTAGGTGTTTCTTTTTTTTTTTGGGGGGGGGGGGGGGGGGGGAGGGGGGAAGAACATGTCAAGCTACAAACTTGCTGCTTTTTTTCCTGCCCCCCCCCCCCCCCCCACCCCCCCCCCTCAATGCGTAGAAACGCTGTGACAAAAATAAACTGATTCTGATCATTCTGTTTCTGATTCATGTGGCCAAAAAGACTACTCGGCACACTTATAGCAATATCCGCGAACTGTGGTGACTTCTGCGCCCCTGATTTAAAGCAGTTGATTTATTTTGATGCTACATGCCTGGGAAAATAGCACCATGCCCGCGCTGGTTCACTATCATATAGCCATTTATTGATTGTCATCGCCGCCCGTTATAACCCAAAATCCCGCGGCATATACCTAACATCGATGCATCCAAACATTGAGGTTGAATCTATTCAAAACACCCAAGTGAATTTCTTAGAGGTTCTGCGCGAATTGTGATCCAATGGCTTTTTATTGTGGCATATGTCCCCACAAACCCTATAGTGTTCATTCTCACATCGCAATAGCCTGCTCTGAAGCCAACTACAGTGTGGTCGAATGGGCTTACCTTTAAGGCCCGCCTATGAGGCAAGATTTGCATTTTATAAATAACACTTGCGAAAGAAATGCGTTGAACAGCGCCGATGTCGTGTCAAGAGCTTTCAGTTTGATATTGACGGTCGTACATGCTGAAGTTATGAGCGAGGGATATTCAACCGCAGTCCCTTATACTATGCTTCACTTCAAGTCCGACCGCCGCAGACGGTACAATCTGATGGAGCTAATTAAGCAGTAACAAAAGTGCATTGTCACGGCGATTTTAATGTCTAGGCTATTGCTCTTTCCGGCTTAACCAATGGCGCAAAAGGAATTGTCCGTGACACTCCGTTTGTTATGACTGATGGTTTTGCCCGGTGGTAGCGAACCCACAGAGACAAAGAGCGCAGTGGCGATCCGCTTTTGGAGCTCCTTGCGGACTGCATCGAATTGCAGCGTCGACTAAAGGTGGAACGGAGAACGAAGAGCACGCGCTCTCTCAATCTGGACTCGCGCTCGGATGCCATCATAGCGTCGGAAGATAATCGGATTTTGAATCATGAACAATCACCAATCACCAACTGCAAGCACTACGAGCATCGCCAATCTAAACCGAAAAGCGTAAGACATAAGACAGTGATCCGAGATATATGTTGAAAAAATGTTCTTGCGGTCGATAACCGTATGTTAAAGCGACGGTACTTCTTACGATAGGAGAGCTCTTGAAGGTGAAAGACGAAGAGGTGAAAAGTGTGCGAAATTCAGGGCGGTCTTGGGAACGACGAGGTGAGCGAAGCTGGCTTACTCGTACGTGAGGAGACTTAAGTCAACTGTTTCCTGGCGTCACGTAACAAACTCTGGCGATCCCGCAAGACGTGATCGGATCGCAAAGAACCTCATTGACTAGGCGTGAGAGAATGTAGGTATTATAGTAGTTACGCGAGCGGCACTGAACAGATCCGTACTACTCGTGGTTCGAAAGTACTCTGCAGCAATCTGAAAGACCCTTTCGGTGAGGCAGTTTTAGGTGACTGCGCGGGATTCGCTTTGACCGGGCTCATGTTACTTGGGATGATAAAATCGATCAACCTCTCTTCAGTGTCGTTCATAAAAATAAAGTTCATCTGGCCAAAGCGTGCTGAGCACCATCCCATAAACTGCCTCGGCAAAAAAGGAGTTTTACATTAATGGCTACTGTACATTTGAAAAAAAAAAAAACATGCAGCAATTGTGTTAAAATTTGTATAAGAGAAGTTGTAAGTTGGTTGAATAGAGGGACGATGCTCGCTACACTCTTAGAAAAAATGGTATCGATAGTCCTCTCTTAGGGGAGGAACGGTCTTGTAACCTATGTTCGTTTAGAAAGGGAGAAACGTTCACCCCTGAATCAGGGGAGCCACTAGTTCCTCCGTCGCCTGCACCTGATTATGGCGGCCCTGAATAGAGCAAATCGAGCTCAATAAAGCTTAACGAGGACGCTACGTCTCTTGTACGGGACGAGAGGAGCAGCAAACAAAAGCCTAACACGAGCTTTCCGGCAACTGTGTTTATTTCTGAAGCCAGATTCGCTCCACAGGTACAGAAACTTGCGTTTCGAAAGCAGTTACTCAGTCTTCTCGTCGACAGCACTGCGATGTTAAACGGAGACAACAGATACCCGGTTACTTCGCGCACTTTATGTCTTACCTTTGGTATTCCTCGAGTCCCAATTCCTTCATCAACCGCGCATCACGGAGGAATGGCAAACTCAATCCGCGAAATCAAAAGCTGCTCTCAAAAGAACAAACGCGAAGCCGCTGTTTATCCCGTAGCGTGAAGGAAGGTTAAATCGCTTGCCGCCAGATGGCAGGGTCAAGCAGAGTGTAATAGGGCGCCTCGATAAACGCGCGCCTCCGTCCAGGGTGGAGACATCTCAGTCGACGCCGCCATCTTGGTTCAAGCGCATGCCGATGCGCTATTGCGGGCGGGCTACTTCTAGCCTAGGATACGCTTACGTCGGCTTACGTCATGCAACTTCCCTTTCGCGTTGTATTTTCCAACTCAGAAGCGCGTCTCAGTCTTTTTACTCATACAAATAAGGAATAAATGAGCGGATGGGAAGCAAACATTGGGAAATCGTAGTAGACCGTTTCCGCAGCCCGCTAAGCAACCGGTTAGCGCTCCGTAATCCGCCACAAGATCTTGAACTATGCAGAGAAGGCTGGTGGCGCGCATGCGTAGCTGCGGCGTTTTCTTGACGGATACCGTAGCGGAGGAGAAAGACAGTCTACTACGATTCCCTATTTTGACAAGCGAGCGCACGGGCTTTGGGTTCTCACATGTTTTTTTTTTATTTGTTTATTATTATTTTAAATGACCCGCCAACAGTTTAACGCCTCCTTAGTGGTGCACTTATGAATGAGTCAAGTAGTAGTAAAATTTAAAACAGGATAAAAGCGAGATGTGAGGAAAAAAGTATAGCCTCAACACACTTTCGAAATTTACGCTCTTCACCAAAAATATCAAGACTAACATTCCCACAAATTTGTAATTGCCACACTTTTTTTTTTTTTTTTTTTTTTTTTAAAGCGATTGCAGCACTTCTAAGTGGCAACCCCTATGCGTACTGATCAAGATATGAAGTAGCACATTATGGAAGAATATTATACATTTTAGCGACTTTGCGACGGGTTGTTAAATGTAGCAGCTGTTCTACCAAAGGAGGTGCTTATTGCAGAGCTCGATTTGTATATTATGCGCTTGTTCAGTAATTTATTATACTAAATATGTTTAGCATAAGTTTAGTATATTATGCGAGGGAGAAGAAGGCTGGGGAAGAGGAAGCAGACGAAACGCTGGAAATGAAAGAGGGAAACCTCCTCCTCTCTCCAGCGTTCCGCCCACTTTCTCCTCGCCGGCCTTCCTTTCCCTCGCCTTACCTTTTTGAGTCGCAACCGACTATAGCACATGCCACATTACAGGAAAAAGACAGAAATGCCTTAACTCAGTATACAACATGATTTATTTATGCAAAAGTGAAAAGCTGCATCTCACTGCAGGTTGGTACCGGCGACCGTTTTACTACCATAACCATCATCTGACTCTTCCAGCTGACTTAGCCAATGCAAATAAATGTGCAGGCGCATTACGACAAAACGCTTCAAAAACCTGCGCATTAGATCTGGGTGTTTTCTGCACTCAACACGGGGAACAGGAACAGATTGCTCAATAATTTGTCTCGCGGTCGTCATTGGGCTCATCAAAAGACGCATGTCCTCTTCTTCTGAGAACGCTTTAAATACCACCTCACAACAAGAAAGCAAGTTGAAGACTTCCAGACTGACGTAACTGAGGTGTTTTCGACCTTGAACATAATTCTTTTGATAAGCACAAGAGCATGCTCCTCGGCTTCTATAATCTCATCATCTCCTGGAGGCTCTTCAACTTCCTGCTGCACCTCTTTGATTTCTGCGGAGAGTAAATCTACCAGGTAGGTGCTGTCGTCAATGGCGTAGCCTGAATGTTATGGGACCTTGGTGAACTGGCTTACTGTCACAATTTTGAGTGCATTTTTCACGTCATATGCGTTTGGCACTAGAGAAATCATTCTGACAACTGAAAACGGGTTCTGAAGACAGTCTTGAGCTAACCGTCCTGTCAGCACAAAATTGTAGCCACACTCGTTCAAAAGAACACCGTGCCATTGCAACACTACAGTTGTCGACATTACTACCCCTGCCCTGGCATGGCTTCCATACTTTCTTCACTCCGATCCCCAAGCCCTCAACAACAGGCATACTGAGCTTCAGAGTTGGAATGGCATCCTGATACTTGCTTTTATTCGAAAAACTCAAAGCAACCACAGGATGGCGAGAGGTCATTACGGTGTACCATGTAAACACCAGTTCGAAAAACCAGGCAGTTGCTTCGGCCTCAACTGGCAGTTTGTCCCGTTGGATAAAATACCGAATGGCCGAGCGAGCTTCCCTGAATAGCTGCACCGCTATTCCGACTTTCATTTTGGTGAAATGGCCATTTGACACATGAACACTGCTTAAGTTGGGTGCCACACGCAGCTACTCAGTGTCCAACTTTAGCACCATTTCCTCATGCTGTATTGAGACTTCGCTGCTTGGTAAATTGAACTTGGAGACTACCTCGTCACTCAGGTGCATTACGTCTTTTCGTACAAGGTGCCCTCTTATATTTTTCAACACATGTGCGGTGTCTGTCATGAAGAACAATGGCTTACCATCATCACAGGGATGCGGCACACTGCATACGGTCACAGAACTGCGGGAACTGTAGAGGTTCAGGAATCTCCACATGGCACGGTTAGAACTGCCCATATCACACGTCACACAGAGCACACGCAGTGAAATGTCTGCACAGAGCTTGATTAAGTAAAAAAAAAAAAACTTCTTCAGCTCTTCTCCGTTGATATATGCGCCCGTGTAGTGGTATGCTAAGACTTGCTTCCAGCGCGAGTTGATCCCTCCCACCATAAAAACGAGAGCATGGTTTGCACGATGGTCACTCTTGGACAGCGTCGTTTTGCCAAGCAAAGTGTCATATCCACGGTCCAACACAACGCCTTTTCGAATTTCCATTTCATCAAGAAAAAGGACGCAATCCTTTTTAATGTCTGACATCGCAGCGACTTTTGTTTCCATCACACGCAATATTTCAGTTAGCACACCGGGATGAAATGACAGGTGTTGCAGTCTCCTGCACAGCGTCCTTCTCGACGGGAGGGGGTTGCCCTGCTCAAGTCATACCCTGTGGAGCCACAGGCAAACTTGAGCTGTAGTCCCTTCCGTATGGTGTCAGCACTCCAAGCACAGCCTCTTCTATTCAGTTTTTCCAACACACGTTTTTGGTCCTCGTTCAGAAATGTCAAATTTCTGGTCAAGGTGGAAAGCTTGGTTTCTAGCTGCCTTGTTTTTCGTAGAGCTTTCGTCTTTTTTCTTTTTTGTTGCAGCTGACAGGCTTTCTTCCAACTCGCAGTTTTTCCTTTTTGTGTCTTGCAAAGTTTTCTGCAGTTCACTTGTATGCAGTGTCACGATATCAACTGTATCGTCCCGGCGGCCGTGCACATTTTCTTCTGAAATGGGGTTTGCCTGAGTGTCCTCCGTGCCAGAATCTTCTTGGTCCGAGACCCCCGCCGCAGAAATTGACGACGGACCTGCAGTGGTGGCACCTCCACGATCAGCCGGAGGAGCTCGCGGTGCGGGGGGCTTTCTTCGCTTCGGCTGTGCTGCGCAGAAAAGGGAGAGACAGCACAGATCTAAACACAAAATAAAATTGTACGCAAACGAGTGAGGCACAGACAGTAATAGTACCTGATATAGTATTAGTAACACTTACGTCTGAAATCAAACAATGTAGGTACAGCTGTCCGCTTCAGAAGTCGCCGCCCATCTTGTCGGTTCATCTCGTACTGGTCTTTTTCGAAGTGGCGCTGAAATAAACAAGAAATGAGATTGTTATTTATGTGCAGATTGGAAAGCACAGACGTGAGTGTGAACAAAAATTGAAGAAAATATTTGCATAATATTATACGTCAAAACAATCCTGAATATATTTTCAAAATGTTACCGTAAAATGTGCTTTATTTTATTTAATTGTTCGACCTTGCACGAAGAGAGCGATGTAAGTAACAATCAAACAGGGGCACGGTCATGTCATTTTGTCAATCACGTCGAGCTGTCCGACATGACCATGAAATATAACGCGCCGACTACCGAGATATGTCGCGATTTTTGCATTTCCGAGTATCATCTGGAAAACATATTATTGATCATGCTCGAGATTCACCATCAGCGATTATTTTCCCACACCCAAAAAGAATCCAACTTAAAAAGAAGAAGTTGGTGGCCAGTCGTGAATCAAGGCTATTGATCGAAAGGCGAAGATAGCATGCAGTCACTGAACTACTGAAACTTAATGTACGCGCAAGCGACAATATTCCGCGCTTATCAGATCGTTTCAGGCTGTTTGAATAATAAAATAAGCCCAAAAAGTTATCACAAAGTTGCGCACGAGCGAGAAACTCGCACTCTGAAGAGCTACCACCTCAACCTATTTTAATCGGGGAAGTCTAATTAGTGAATATGCCCTAACGGCAGAAAAGGGATATCGATATAGGTATTACCATTAAAACTCGGGATGGGGTGCTTTAGAGAATTAATTCCTTACGTCACAACTCCGATTGATCGCTCGATCCGACCGGTGAGACAAAGCGAGGGCTGATTTTGAGTCGAGCAACTCCGATCATGAAGCAATCGAACGCAGCTGCTAAGAAAATTTCTGAATACTGCCTAATATCTTAATAAAGTGGTCGTGCTTTTGTAACTTACCTCGCAGATCCTCGAGGTGTGACTTGCCTTCCAGCGATCGCGTTTGACGCAGGACTCCCATTTCCTTCTTCGCGCCTTTTTTCGGGGAAAGCGGAAGCATCGGACTCCCTTTGCCGACGAAGCGGCACACAGCAATACAGAACAGCCGGTCGTGCTTGTGGCTCGTGGCTCGAACGACTGCTGTTGAGATCAGTAAGACCCACCGATGTCTATGAGATCAGTGGTAAGACCAGAAAGACTTTTTCGCGCACAGCCCGGCCCACGGTGAAAGATAGTTGCGCCGCACGTCCAACAGCACGCACCGAACGCATACTCCTTCGTTTGAAGCAAGATGGCGTCGTGGCGATGAGGTGGCGGCGTGGCGCGGGCCAAAGGATGTCATCACCCTGCAAGGCGGCGCTGACATCGAGGCACCCTAGAGTGTAATTGCAACTAGCTGGGCTAGGTAACGCTAGGTACTGCCCAATTCATGTTCTACAAAAAAATATTATTTTCTCAGGCCACCATTGCGTTTCGGGATTCTCTACTATACACACATTTCGGATACTACGAGCATCAGGTGATCATACATTAAGCACATACACATACATGGCACATACCAGCATTAATACAACGCACACTAACCCGAACACTACACCGGAGCTCTGCGTTTCCCATTTATACTGGTCGTTTTGAACGTACGGAACTTTTCGGTGACTCCCTAAGCAATAAAACATATTCCCAGCATGTTGATTTTGTATCGGCAATGTCATACCTCTGAGAGTATCTTGAATGGCTCAGGGGATAGATCTGCTATTACAAAGCAAACGCACGATCATGCCGTAATTATTTGAAAGCCAATAAATCAAGCCGCTCCAATGCGGTCCGGAGCCATGAGTTTGTTTCCCCACACGGCACGTCATAGCCTGTATTTCTATTGTAGTGTTCGTTTTTCTATTTGTGCTGTTCGCGCAAGGCTGCAATTGCACTCTTAAAATAACCTCTCTAGAGAGGATATTCGCTCAGCTGGAAGTGAAGCTACACGGAAATCGCTTTTCGATCAACTTGAATGCAGTCAAAGCCGCGACTTGCGGCAGGTGTTAAGTGTACGGAGCTATGCCGGGGCGAGCTCGGAAACTTCTAGCGCTGATCCCAGCGCGCCACCTGGAGGGCAGTTTCTCCAGGAACCGTAGTATATTTAAACAGAAAAATAAAAGGTAGCTTTTTTTTTCGATTTTGCCTACTATTCTTTTTTAGTGCTAAAATTCCACACTGTAAATATATGTACTTTCATTCACGATTTTGTACTGTTCAGTCCTTTCCCCAGAGCGCAATCGCTCTCGGGGACGAAACAACCGACAGTCACATTGGTCACTGTACGATAGGAGTTTACTGTTCAGACCAGCGTTCCAACAGAACTATCCGCACGTCGATCCATTGCACCTAATCCCTCAAGTGGTATAAACTTTTTAATGTAAAGCGGAATATCAACCTGCGACACCCCGCCCCCTCCTATCACGGTCCGACCAGCGGCATCAATGCCCGACAAATTACGTCATCTCATCTTGTTGTTACATCACTGATACGTGAACACACGGTCACATCGGTGATAATTCCAGTCTTCTGTTCACAACCCACAACACTGCCGTCACGATGTTGCTGCTATGTTGCTGACAGGCACAAATACAGAACCACGTTGAACGCCGGTTGCACCCGGCATCTGAAAACAGAACCGAACTCAGCACGGAAAGCACCCAGGCAGCCCGCAGCAAAACCTGCCCAACCTGCCTGTCTTGGACGCAGTTCCTGCGATTTCCATAACGTCGAAAACGCCGACACAGTTCCGCGTGGTTTCGTCGCTACTGTAGTTCAGCGTGAGTCCCGCAATCCGGAGACGACCGCCTTACCCAGTGTACGTGGCGCTGCTGGCACTGCTCCGGAACTTTGCTGTTTCTAGCGGCTTCGTTTGCTTGTTTGATAAAAAATAGTAATGAATACGTCTATGCAACCAAAATGTTATGCATGTTTGGACTAGAAGACGGAATTACAGGCGGCCTTCGCTGCCGCTGAAGCTCAATCAACTCAACAGCATTTATTAAACAACGTGCGCGACCTGCTCGAAAAACCAAACCGAAAGAGGATGAGTCGGGAGGGCGAAAGCTTTCTTCCGTCTGCCTGGAGAAGGAGAAAAACGTTTCGTTCCTTTCTTTTTCTCGTGTCCGCTTGGGGGCGCGTCAGTAGAAGGGAGGATAACCGAACCCCCACTGGCTAGGTCCCAAACTCTACGGGACCACCCGATTCAAAAGGGAACAGCCGCAAGCCATCATCATCATGGAATCATGTCGTATTACACCTGAGACTGCGGTGGAAGAAATCGGAAGAAAGCTCGCCTGCACACTCACCGTCGTTTCATCATGGAAGACGCGTCGTTGCTACTTTTTTCCTCCATTTTTTTCTTAGAGTGTACAACACGAGTGCACCACGGCTCGATTGAATCTTCTGCGAATTTCCAGTTAGGTTGGACAAAACCTGCTCCATGCTTCTAGGCTCAGTCGCTAGTTTCTAGCGGCAAGTAATTTTTTACGCTCAAAGTCGGCTTGTTCTGAACTGCACAATCTCTTCACGAACATACTACTGACTCTACATAAATTTATATAATACAAAACTTTCATTTACTTCATATTCATCTTATTTTAAAAATTTCCGTACATATCATTAGTTTTCTAGGCTTTAAAATATTGTGCTTTAATATAAAATCCTCGTCCCTTGGCACCAAACTCTAACCCCGGTGCACTTGGAAATCCCAAGCTATATTCACCAGCCGAGAGAAACTATGGCTAAAATCAATTGTACGCCTAAGTAGTCGCGAGCTGAATAAAAAATCACCTACTAATTAGGGACTAGGTTCGATGATATTCACGAAAGCGAAGCAAGCGGTTGTTTATCAAGCAAGTAACAAGTCGAAGTGGTTTAAATACATATATATATATATATTACGCATGCGCGTTATCCGCTAATACTGTCTGTATTCGGAGTGAATGATCAAAAATATTATTAAAATAATAACAGCAAAAAATTAATGTTTTAATCAGAGCTTAAATTTCCCCCAGGGAAGGTTCACAAAATAAAATTAAAACTTGCAACGGAAACGTCACTGAAGCCGCATTGCCAGTGACGCAACAAATATGGAATCACCCGTAAGTGCCAGGTCCCTCGTCGTTCAGTGACAAGCTGAGATCACTTTAGTGGCCGCTCTGACGTCTAAACCTCTATAACCTTAAACTTTTTACTGGTACGATTCTTTCTCGACATGCCCCCCAGCGTTCCACGATAGTAAAAGCTTTGTTAGTGCGGGTGGTCATAGTGATACAAGTCTGAATGGCGCCCAGCACCAAGCCAGCCTATAAACACCACCTAAACTAGTCATATCCCCTAAATATAATGTGTTAGTCGCCTTCTAAGTCGCTCTCGGAGACTGAGACCTAGGTTCGGTTGGTGAACAACGAGTTCCTACTTAGCCGTGATTACCACCCGCCATATCATCATAAGCAAAGCTTCCTTTCTGTATATCTTATATGTCCACACTGAGCCTAATAATGTTTTGCTCCAAGATACCAGTTAGTGCCAGAGTACTTTTTTTTTTGCGTTGATAGGGTTTGTTTTTGATTCGCCGAAAATGTTTCGAAGCGCCAGACTTGAGCCCAAGATGAAGCGTATCAACTGAAGAATAAAGTTAAACCTAAATCTGGCGTTATTTTGGCAATTTAGAAGATAAGTTGTCATATGAGAACCGTGGAACCAAACGGGATGTATAACTCTGCAACTTACTTTGTCATTTAGGCTTAAAGATGCCTGATGACACCCAAACTACTAGCAGTCGGACTAAGTTCGGCACTTTTTTGGTGAATTATGAACAAGATACCCATACTCTTGACAAAAAACGTAAATGTTCATTTTACTTTTGCTACTCCTGGCCTTTTAAGGTCCGAAACTCTAAGACAAGAACCCAATTTCGTTTCTAAAACTGTTCTACCTGGAAAAGCGCCACTCCTGCTCGTATCAAGCACGTATGAGCATTTAAGAGGAGCCTCCGTGGAGTTTTTCTTTGTCAAATTTTGTTTTGCGCATATTTTAACTTCAAGACGCGGCTGATAATGATTTGTAGAAAGTACCATTCTTATAATGCGACATTCGTTAACGTATCCCGAAGCAATTTATTATGAATTCTTCCCCATTTATCAAATGCAGCGTCTAACAGTGGGTTTTCAAGCAAAACTCACTCTGCCACTCTTGCATGGGGCCTAGCACGACACGTAAGCCAAATTATGTGTGTGCGCATCGGGATGAAGCCATTTGAAACTTCTGTACAAATCTAAGAGGGATACTTCAGTTGAATGCATTTAGAGGAAACTCGGTACAAATCAAAGCGAAATTTTATGGGCAGTCATAATATGGCTTCGTTGTACAAAAACGTACCAGTCGTTCGTTAGCTTTCAATTTTAGTTAAACACACCCTTCTCAAATTCGGTTTGAAACACTTGAAGTGAACCACACTGAGATACAAATGTGCGGACAGAAAGAGTGTTCAAGACAGGCTGTATTTAATGTCTTGTTTCATTAATTTTTTAGGCGTCAGATAAAAGAAACTTTTTTATTAAAAAAAAGTCTAGATATAAATAGTGTCGAGTGTAACAGATATCAAAATATACTGCTAAGCTTGAGCACATAATACGAATAATATATTTAATGACCATAAGGTTAATAAGAGGAGTATAAACATGTTTCTCAAAACGTCTTCAAAATTGTATGTTCACATGAGGCAGACTGACGCATGTATTTTAAAGGAAACATGTCTATAAAAGGCTTGTGCCAGTCTGGTTACAAAAAAAATATAATTTCAAAGTGGTACAGGGTATCTGAAGTAGACCGCTAAAGGTATGTTTGATGTGTTTCCTTTGTTACCACACGAACAGGCTTCATTTGGCTAGTTGTGAGCTGTCGTTTTCCCAACAAATATGATAGATATGTGTGTTGTCCCCTTTTTCGTCGTCCGTCGTCTCCGGTTTTTCGAAAGTCCCTAAGAAACTATCTAATTGCGAATGGAGAAATGTCAATCCTAACTGGTGGAAGTTGGCTTATTTTTTTGTTCCCTCTTAAAAGAGTCCCAATTTATTTATTTCTCGCTTAAATAGCTTTCACAACATGATTCAAAAAGTTACTTTAAACACAAAATATAGTTCCCAGAACGTTTCTTTCCTGCGATCGACATAAATGAAGCAGTGACTACTTTAGGATCGGTATTTAAAATATTATTTTACATGGAATGTAAAATAATATTTAGTGGATGGAATGTAAAATAATATTTAGTGGATAGTATTTAAAATATTATTTTACATGGAATATTAAAAACACATCTGGATTACCACTTTGGCGCGTGCAAATTGCCTGTAAATTACAAGTAGCACAACTAGTTAATAAATACAAGTGCTAATGCAAAGTTCAAGCACAAGTACAAATAAAAGTATATGTGTAGGTTTAGTTATAAGTACGAGTAAAAGTAAAAGTTTATAAATATACATATGTATAGGTAAGAGTAAAACCAGTACAAGTACGGCTATGCGTGTCACTACAGATATAAACACAAGTACAGTGTAAGTATACGTAATATGCAACATGTGCTTTATAATATTGATACATATAAATAACCGAATTATATCAACCACAAACTAAGAGAATGACAATATGGCATTCGATGTTCCCATCCTAAAAAAGTCCATAAAGGTTATGAAGCCCTTGCTTGACTTCCGTGATATGAATGCTTAAGTAATGGAGCGGAGTGCTATTATTCATACAATTCCGGCCCTTTTAAAATCGATAAAAAAACTGAGACGGATCTTGAGATGTTAGAGATTCCTCCTATTGAAATTCCCCTTTTTAAGTATTCTTTCTGAGCTCGCTTTCCACGACTTCCTAGTAACCTTTCCTCGCTTGTCAGAAATCGCAGTGTGGCACTCAGCAGAAACGATAGGACTAGGATTTTATTGATTATCAAAACGTGTTCGGTAATTATTTTTTTATGCATTTCACTTTTCCCGTTATCGCCATCATATAAAAGGATTACCAGGCACCTTATACAGCAGTTCGAACTTCCTCAGCTCTCGACCACATCATGACCGGAGTAAGTATCGTACATCTATGTCGGGAGACTTTTCAACAAGTGCTTTCATTAAATATCTAGTTTTGTAATACGTTCCATTAAATCCAGATGTGTGACGCAGAAACGAAATTTAGCCATCAAGATTCGAGTAAAAAATTCTTAATCAAACTCACTATCTTACGTTACCTTATGAAATATATCAGTGGGAGTTCTCTATAGAAAGACATGTTGGTGTTTGAGTTAGTAAAATCTGGCGAGCGAAACGCGTGACAAATGGAACGTTCTTAGACTGAACCGTGCCACCTCAGGTGCTCCTCAGACAATCCATCGCGCGTAGAAAGTACATTTAGTCAAACAAACGAAACATAGTCACTCACTCCGGCTAAAAGAGTATATAAAAAATATATATGAATGGACACATGTTTTTTGTTTGCAACTTCTTTGTCGTTTTCACAAAAGCTTTATAAAATTGAAGCGGCACTTTAACCACATAAGATCTGCCACCTATATTTATGGAATGAGAAAAGCGAATTTCATCTTGCATTAAAGCCAAAACCACACCAACTTCATTGACTTTCCCAGTAATATTGATGAGTTCAATTCCCCCCTGTCGCTATTTTGACATTTCACGCTATGAGGGGCCACATCAACGTATCCTCCCGCCACCACTATGCAGGATGAGTGCTGAAGACACCACATATTCAGTCTTTGCTACTGATCAAATTAACTGCTGCAACGGGTAGAAAACATGTCATATTTTAATGAAAAACTAAGATTACATGGTCTTGACATTAACCCAAACTTAATAAACTATCAAACTGATATTTTCAGTTCCGTGCGTGCCTTCTTCTGGCCCTGGCCACCAGCGCCTTCGCCGGTTACGTCCAGGGAGGTCTTGGCTATGGCTACGGCCTTGGCTACGGTTATGGCCTTGGGTACGGCAGTGGTCTCGGTTATGGCCACGCTATCGGTCTTGGCCACGGCTTTGGCTACTCTGGACTGACCGGCTATTCCGTCGCTGCTCCAGTCGCCAGCTACGCTGTTGCTGCTCCAGCTGTGAGCCGCACTGTGTCCACTTCTTACCACGCCGCTCCAGCCGTCGCTTCTTACGCTGTGGCTCCTGCTGTGGCGAAGGTTGCGACCACTTACGCCGTTCCAGCCGTCGCCTCCTACGCTGTGGCTCCAGCTGTGGCGAAGGTTGCGACCACTTACGCCGCCCCAGCCGTCGCCTCCTACGCTGTGGCTCCAGCTGTGGCGAAGGTTGCGACCACTTACGCCGCCCCAGCCGTCACCTCCTACGCTGTGGCTCCAGCCGTGGCCAAGGTTGCCACCACTTACGCTGCCCCAGCTGTGGCCAGCTACCAGACCTATCACACTGCCCCAGCTGTGACCAAGGTGGCCAGCTACCAGGTCGCCCCAGCTGTTGCTTCCTACGCTGTTGCCCCACTTGCCACATACGCTGCCGCCCCAGCAGTCACAAAGGTTGCCACCACCTACCAGGCCGCCCCAGCTATCGCTACCTACCACGCTGCTCCAGCTGTCGCCACATATTCTGCCCCAGCTGTGGCTAAGGTTGCCACCACCTATCACGCTGCTCCAGCTGTTGCCTCTTACGCAGTTGCCCCAGTCGCCACCTACGCTGCAGTCCCAGCTGTTTCCAAGGTGGCCACCACCTACCACGCTGCCCCAGCTATCTCCACCGTTGCCCACGCCCCAGTTTACGGCTACGGAATCGGCACTCTGGGCTACGGCGTCGGCCACTACGGCTTCGGTCACGGTCTTGGAAGCTACGGCCTGAACTACGGTTATGGCCTTGGTGGTTTCAACGATTACGCTGCCCTTCTTCGCAAGAGGAAGTGTAAGTGGCGTCTTCTGCTTTAATCTATGAAATTTAAGACGAAGCCTTAGGCAGGTATCGTGGTCTGCAGAGAGAAATGTCAGATAGTTTTTGTAATCATGCCAGTGGGCCTTACCTATACCCGTGGTTAACTTCCTGCCACTATGAAGTCAAAGCTATGGAAGCAAGAGTGCTTGTCCGCCTTGAGCGTACATCAAAGCTGAGCACGCCCAATCTTCATTTATTTTGAAATGCCACAAAACGTTGTCCGCGAGCATAGATCTTTCGAGCGCTTATCATCTAGGCAAAAAATGATCGTTCACTTGCCTGTGGACGTGTGCGCGGCGTCTCATAATTCGAGGAAGAGACTTACTTAGCCCGCTAAGAACGCGTTCGACAGCCCAGTGGACAAATGTGGCAGCACACAAAAGGGGTATTATTGGAAAGGTTTATAGTATTGCATTCGCTAACGTTAGAAAATAATTATGTATGGTGCGTTTAATTTGAGTACGTTGCATTTTCTTACAGAAATTGAAGAAGAGTGTCCACAAGAGAAGACTGGGAGATAAAAACATCGGACTGGAAGATACCAGGAGTGTGTTCTTAATATCTTAGTTGTCAATAAATTATTTGTACCACTGAAATCCTGCTTTGTTGATTACAGCGATGGCATGGAACCACCCAAAAAACAATAAATACGGCAGTTTTCGCTGATTTATAAAATAGGAACCAAAACTTCTAATTGAATTCGATTTGTTATGCTCATTTTGCCGCTCGAGCAATTGTTAAATCTGTGATACAATTCTGTACGTATGTTTACGCATTATAAATATTTTTTAAAAGTGTTTTAAAATAACGCACCAATGAATGCCCAATATGATGCCAATATTCGAACTCCCAATATAAATCAATAGGGAATGTTTTATTTTTATTTCACGACGAATGAAGATAAGATATGCAAAAAGTTGCCGCAAGTGCAGCCTTAGCAGGCTGCATTTCCTGCAGCGCGTTTCGCTTGCGAACATATATGGCTAGGGTTGAACAGACATTTTAAGGACACTGCCCGGTAGATATCTTGTCAATTCCAGTTTATAGGTAAAAAAAAAGAACTTCAAAGTATAAGTTTACAAAAGCATAAAAAAAGGCCTTCTAAAAATTATTGTTTGGTCAAAGCTAAGGGTTTCTGGTTCTGAGAAGCCACTAGAATTTCTTTTACATTTTTTACACAGAATATGGCTGGCCTCTAGGCACTTTTTTTCGGCACTTTCGCCGTGGCTACGACTCGCTGATACATCTTGTCTCAGAATATGCGCTGCCATTGCAGCCTGCCCGTGATACCACCTAGAACAGGCGGTCCTCAACCACCTTCGCTGAGTGAACAACGACAAGGAAAGCCAGCGCGATATCAACTACGTGCAAGTCATGTTCACAGAGCGTGGGTGACGTGGGCGGCTGCTATTGATCATCTTCGACTGCCGCTCCCAGCGACACTTATCTACAAAAGAAGAGGCGCCACAATGCTTTTTGGCCCTTTGGCAGTGGCGACGGCTCGCTAAGACATCGTGTCTAAAAAGCTGCGCTACTATTGCAGGTTGGTTTTTGTTGCTTACCGCTTTTATACGCTGTATATTGCTGTCGTCGCTGCTGCCAAACGTTTTGTTGTCGTCCTGCTTTCGTTTTCAAAATTCTTATTTTATAGCCCCCTTTTCGGCTATGACCAAGGCATAATTAAATTGCTTGTTGAACATAAGGATGATCTAAAAAAGAACCCAAATTGTTTCGGAAAACGATTGAACGCAATTTCAGGAAGGAATTTTTTACCTTTCAGACGAAACTTAGGGCATAAAAGCTAGCAAGGCCTTTATCAACAAAGATTATTAGGACATGAAAGCAAAGGTGAAGGCAACCAAAAAAAGCAAACTCGACTTCGATGAAAGCTAAAAACAAACTGTGGGTCTTTAAGAAACGTATGACGTCATGCTCAAGAACACCCGAGAAACTGAACTGAGACTGATTCAATGCGAGCAGTACCCCCGTAATCGGAACCTGAAGATAAAGGGGATTCCCCAAGATAGTAACGGGGGCTTTATGAATCTAGTCAGTTGTATAGGCGAACTGATGGATAAAAACATTACGATTTGGGACATAGACATGTCACCGTGTGCCAACCAAAGACCCCATAAAAAGTAACTTGATCGTGCAGTTTTAGCACAGGCACAGGCGCGACCTGATTCTTGAAAAGGCGAAAAAGAAACGAATCGCTACTATTGAACTCTGCTTCGATACAGTCACGCCAGTGTTTGTGAATGAACACCAATGTCCTCCTCTAAAACGGCTACTGGGAATGACCCAGGCTAGAAAGCGAGAGTGTAGATGGCGATATGTCTAAGTACAAAACTGCAAAATACTGGCAAAGGAATTTGATCGCGCTCCGGTTATACTATTACCCATGAGGATGACCTTTTCCAAATTTGCTAGTTCCTTTCTAAAACTGGTATGTCTCTGTTTTGTTTATGAACTACTACGAATTCGTTTTACCGACTAATATTGATACTTGTTTTGATTCAAAAGATATAGGTGTTTTTCATCTCAATGCCCCCTCCGTAAAAAAAAATTAAGTAGACAATAATGTCACTCTATTTGAGATGTGTAAAGTTACTTTTGATGTAATATTGTTAACTTTACCAGGCTATAATAATTTTTTCTTTAAATAGAAGTGCACGCAGAACGGGTAGTGTTTCAGTTATGGTAAATCCAAACTTTCAGTGTGAAAAACTGCTTTTGTTTACAGAAAGTACAGAGGAATATAAAGGTTTGAGTTTTAAATGTGAAAATACACTATTTTCCGTTTTATATCGTAAGCCTTCAACAAATTTTGGCAAATGTTTTCCTTCTTAGATATTTATTTGGAATTTGCGACTACAAATAATTTACTAATTACCATAGGAGGTGATTTTATTGTTATCAGTCTAAAAAATACGAGTCTGTCACTGCAACAAAATAACACTAATGCTTCTTCTGGGTTTTTAAACGTTATCTCGTCGCCCATTAGGACTACATATTTGTCAGAGAGTAACATCGCCCTTCTTATTACAAATGGAGGTACACATGTAAGTAGTGCAGGCAAAATTTCTAGCGACATTGGTGATCCTGCTCCATTTTTTTTCTTTTTTTCTTTGATTTCAACATACATACGTAAAAGTAAAAGATTTTTTTCCAGCACATATTTGATCAAAACTCACTGTCGTTTAGAAACGAGATTGCAAACAGAGATTGGACGCCAGTTACTTTACAAGCAAAGATTGATAACTCCTGCGATAGGTTCCTTAGCTTTTCAGAAAATATTTAAAACAGTTGGTTTCCTAATAAAACAATTACTGCGCAAACAAATATTCCAAAGCTTTGGATTAGGCCTCTCTACCTTAAAAAGATCTGCATCAAAATCGTTTGTACAGCAATTTTGTTACTACAAAGGACCCTTATTAATTGATAGTACTTAGAAAAGTATCCTAATGCTCTGACATTAGAACTCAAAAAGGCCAAATATGATTAATACAAAAGTTTTTTTCAGTGAATGTTAAAAAAAACCGTCCAGATATCTTCTGGAAATCAATAAATCGTATTCTCCAGTGTAGTAGAGAACATAATTGTTTAGGGCAACTAGAGGTGAATGAAAGTTTTCTGTCTGGAGCCTTGCTGGCTGAGTGTTTTAACTCTCATTTTGTGAACCTGGCTTCGAGTTCATACTGCGGGGCTGGAGTAAATAGCATTTCTCAATCTATTAATGAATCCCCGTTTTTTTAGTCTATCAAAAACAGCAAAAGCAGTGATTTTGGCGACCTTGAAATAAAACAAAGGTGTTCTTGATATAATTACCGTTGCACACATTTTTAATTTGTGTTTTTCACGCGGAAAACCAGCAAAAAGTGAAACTTGCCAAAGTGTCTGTGATATATTATAGGGTAGTGACAGACATTTACTGTCAAACTATAGACCAATATCCGTTTTGCCCGTTTTTTTCAAAAGGGACTTAAAAATATTTTTTTTGTCATCTTGATAGCTTTCTTCAGAAACACTCTGTAATTCCAGAATTTCCGTTTGGCTTTATAAAAGGAAAATCTATCGACTCCGCATGCCTTTTAGAGAAAGAAATCATATTACAGAATATAAAAAGCAAACACTTGGCACTTCGTCTTTTTATTAATTTTAGAAAAGCTTTTGATTGTCTCAATCATAACACACTTACTGACAAATAAAGCAGATATGCGGTACGTACTACATCACTTTCACTTATCTCTTCATAGTTAACTTAGCGTCGGTAATAAATAATAATTGATGATCATATGTCATTACTGCTATAGACAAAGTATGGCCTGCCACAAGGTCGCGTTTTTCTTCCATTGCTTTTTAATGATCAATGATCTTGTGAACCTTTCCGAAAACGTCCTTTTTGTCTTGTATGCCGACAACACCAGTCTGTTCCTCAGTAACGCCGATGCGGATAGCCTGATAACCAAAGCTAACTTTATTTTGTCAAGATTCCTTCTTGTGGTCGCAAACAAATGGCCTATATAGTAAAGAAATAAAAGCAAAGGCAAATGTATTCATGTCGTTCAGTAAACACGTAAATATAAATGAAACTTCATTTTCAATTCATATCAATAGAAATAGTGAAAGAAGATAAAACATTGGCAATTATATTTTCAGAACATTTACAATGGTATAAAGACATAAACCAGGTAGTCAATAAACTCTGCAGAACTGTTTGTGTACTTTCACGTTGTAGGGCCATTCGCCCCCAAAAAATCAAACTACAAATAAATCATAGTTATTTAAATCCCAAATAGTTTACTGTAACTTGGTTTGGGAAATGACCAAAGGTAGAAATCTTAGTAAAGTAACATTACTAGAAATAAAAGTTGTGCGCATTGTTGGAAATGTTAATTTCTTAGCCCACACAGATGTTCTATCTTCACGATACAAAATTATAAATATACATCGACAGCCATGACCAAGGTTGCTACCACCTACCAAGCTGCTCTAGCCGTCGCTACCTACCACGCTGCTCCAGTTGTTGCCACCTATGCCAGTCCAGCTGTGGCTAAGGTTGCCGCGACCTAACATGCTGCTCCAGCTGTTCCCTCCTACGCTGTTGCCCCAGTCGCCACCTACACTGCAGTCCCAGCTCTTGTCGAGGTTGGCACCTTCTGCCACGCTGCTCCAGCTGTTGCCAGCTACCAAAACTGCTGTTTCTAATTTCTAATGTTCATAGCTACTATGTGCTTTGCCTTTAAGTTATTTATTTTATAATTTCTCTTGTTGAATACAACCCGCTCCCCTCTCTAATGCCGTTGACACTAAGGGTATTGAAATAAATAAATAAATAAATGCCACGCTGCCCCAGCTGTCGCCACCGTCACGGCGCCGGTCTGGTGAGAAGGGCAAGCCCGGTAGTGTAACGCGAACCTCAACGAATGCTTGCCGGTAGACAAGCGTATAATGCCATCCTCGGCGCTGTAAACGTGACGGGGATCAAGGGATACCAGACTGGGGGGGGGGGGGGGGGGTTCGGCCTTGGCACATTGCAGGCGTTGGAGTAGTTAGCAAGAGTTCACAACTGCGGGGAATGTATGCCTCGGGAGCGGACGCTTGGATGCGCGGAACGCTGCAGAAATCGCTCCTACCAAATGTACCTCTTGCATAAAAAAAAAGGGTCACGCTCTATGGGTCTCTCCCAAAGGGCCTATTTAGGAAACGTAATGCCGTTTGGTTTAAGTAGGCTTTGAATGACTCTCAAGTAATTAACCTTCGAATAATAATTATAGTTAATGGTTTCCATCGGAAGCATTCTGGGTATCACCGAAAACCACTTAATCTTCGCAGTGCTTTATGTCAAGGCCGTGAAGGCATATTGTTTTTATATACGTTCAAAAACAAAACAAACATAAAAACAGTAGGAGGGAGCAATATATCCCAGCGTTCGGAAAAACTCTCAATTTTTCACGAAGTCTTAGGTTTGGTAAAGTCCTATTGAATCGCACCTCTGTGCAAGCGGAGATGCGTTTATATGCACTTTGCACTCTTTCGCGGAATGTTTGATTTAGCTGGTGGCGAACGTACAAAGAAGAGGAGTGCCGTAGCAATACACTTTTGGAGCTGCTCGGCTGGGTCCACTGGATCATAGCGTCGGCTACGCTCGTGCTTATTGTGAAACGGAGTATAACAACATGCACAAGTGCATGCGTTGGAATCTTGAGTCAAAGCAAACTCTAGGCTTTTCTAAGTCGTTCTATATTTTTATTGCTGTTATAAACCAGCTATCTTAATTTTTTTTTTTTTTTTTTTTTGTTTACAAAAATTAAATATAACGTATCAACATCTGGAACACCCGAGGTTTAGGAACAAATGAGTGGACAACGCGTACACATGTATAGAGTTGCGTGTTGAGATATGTGTGCGTGTATAGGTCCTTTTGTTATCATAATCTCGGGCATGCAAAATGTTTAAAGTTCAGCATCTCGTCCGCATGTTCTCGTTTTTTTTATATTCAGTGTTGTAGGCTTTCCGAGAAAAATGTATCGAGATACGTTACTCGTCACTTGCAAATTAATTGAACAGGTTACAGATATACGTTACATCAAAATAAACGGAACTCCTTACCGTTACCGATAAAAAGTAACGCACGTTATTCTTGCGTTACTCTTTATTTAGAAATTTAGCTGGTGGCGAACGTACAAAGAAGAGGAGTGCCATAGCAATACACTTTTGGAGCTGCTCGGCTGGGTCCACTGGATCATAGCGTCGGCTACGCTCGTGCTTATTGTGAAACGGAGTATAACAACATGCACAAGTGCATGCGTTGGAATCTTGAGTCAAAGCAAACTCTAGGCTTTTCTAAGTCGTTCTATATTTTTATTGCTGTTATAAACCAGCTATCTTAATTTTTTTTTTTTTTGTTTACAAAAATTAAATATAACGTATCAACATCTGGAACACCCGAGGTTTAGGAACAAATGAGTGGACAACGCGTACACATGTATAGAGTTGCGTGTTGAGATATGTGTGCGTGTATAGGTCCTTTTGTTATCATAATCTCGGGCATGCAAAATGTTAAAAGTTCAGCATCTCGTCCGCATGTTCTCGTTTTTTTTCATATTCAGTGTTGTAGGCTTTCTGAGAAAAATGTATCGAGATACGTTACTCGTCACTTGCAAATTAATTGAACAGGTTACAGATATACGTTACATCAAAATAAACGGAACTCCTTACCGTTACCGATAAAAAGTAACGCACGTTATTCTTGCGTTACTCTTTATTTAGAAATTACGGTAACAGCGTTTTTTTTTTCTTTTTTCAATTTGAGGCAGTGTTTTTCTACGCTGACACAAAAAGCGTGGGGGTGGATCTTTTTTTTTTTTAAGGGATATTTTGCTTGGAAAAAAGACAGGCAAAGTTTTAAATGTACTTGAACTGAGTGAAATAATTAATGACTTGGTTCAGACGCAGCCGAGGCTACGAGCTAGAGGAAAAATCAAGCCGCGTCGAAAACGCGAGTCAATCGGTCTTTTTTGTTTATGTTTGGTTATGACATAACACGTACAGAAACATGCTGAACACCATGCTGGTGCCCTGTTGTCGCGCTCCCACTGGTCCCACCAGCTCCATAGCGTAAGCTGCGTCTAGGCTGTTCATAAAGCGAAGCAGAGAAACACGAAAACAATTTAAGTGTACTTTTGTTAGGTCTTGGGAACAAGATGAAACGATTAACGTAGCTGCGTCACCCGTTACTTGAAATAAGTAACGTAAATAAGTTACCCGTTAGTATTTGGAAAATGTAACGAGCATGTTACTGCGTTTCAAAAAGAAGTAACGCATTACCGGTAATGTGTTACATCTAACGTGTTTCCGTCAATACTGTTTATATTAAACCTGATTTTGTCATTTGAAATTTTGCAAGGGCGGAAGAGACAACGAGATGTATTTTTGGTAGCAGAGTCGTAAATTCTCGCTTAGAAATGGCCAGTCGTGTTGCGCTCGTAAACAATTATCGGTGGCAGAGAAGTTATCGGAAGAATCAGGAGGTAATTATGCGTGTTTTATTGCAGAATACGATTTAACGGTCAAATTTTATGAGAAGGTTGTCATTAAGAACCGTCAAAAATGCTGTGAGGTCACATGACACAAAAGCGTCATTACTACGGTGTCATGACGTTATCGCGTCACTTGTTCTCTTCGTGGCATTATGACACCACGTAAAACCGTGACATCACATGACACCAACCATAACACCATGTCGCACCATAACGTCATTGAACTCCATGACGGTGTGTGACGTGACTCACACATGACATGCACCCAGCTTGATCCCAACACCTTCCGAGCTCCTTAATCATAGCGAGTATTATCGGCCTTGTGTTGTCTTATCTTTCTGAATAAAACTACAGTTTGTACTGAATTTATGCCCCATTTCAACGAAATATTCCAATTTCAAAGACATAACTACACAAGGACGCTCCTAACTGTTGCTATGATTTTTAAGTAATCCAAGGTTTGAAGTGGGTAGTATACAATGATGATTGTAGGTTAGTAAAGTCCCGCTGAATGAAAAAGGTATATCGAAATATGGACCGGCATCAGACTGGTTGACCCGTTCAAGTCACGTGAGATTATGAAATGACGGAAGTCGTTTTGTAGGGGCAGCTGTTTGATACGGGTGCCGTCTCATACGGTCTCCTTTCGAACCGGTTTTCAGGCAAATCCTTCGTTATCTCCAAATAAATACTCTATTCAATATGCGAACCTTGAATATGTAAATACCGAGTTTGATAAGATCTTCGACAGAAACATTTATTAAACGACTTCAGTTCTGGAAAATTCGTAACAGGGCGTTCATTGTTTAACTTGATAATCCTACAATGCCATAAAATGTATAAAATTAATATTCCAGTCATTCAAGTGAGCGCTACATGGCACATCTTATAATTATGGGAACAAGCTTTCCACAAATCCGAACCGCGTTTTTTTTTTTTTCGGTTTGGGATGCGGAGGTTTTTATGAATGAGGAGGAGCGTCTAGTGAGGGGGGGGGGGGGGGGGGGGAGACACCACCCGCTTAACCATAAACCCGCGGCCAATCACGTTAACCGCTACGGCGGATTCGAATGCTGGCCGGTGACAATCAGTTCACCGACGCTTCGATGTTTCATAGACAGTTCATTTCATCTAAAGGTTTCTGTGTTTATTTCATCGACACAACTTGCGACGTTCTGTCGAAACTGTCTTTCCGCGCACATCGCCTCTGTCGCCGAGATCCGGGTGGTAGCCGAGATTGCCGAACCCGTGGTGTTTCGGATGAGGCCAGGTGCGAGCTCGGGCCTGAGATTACATTAAAGTTTCCCCGAGCTAAGCGAGTGGCGCGGCCTCTTTGGATGCCTAGGATTATCGCTTATTTCTGGCGTATCGGACCCGCATGAGTGAATTTGCTTTAGTTCCAGTGGGCTTCTTGTGAACAAAATGAAGCCAATACTCCAATCCACTTAGTAAAGAAATACCTTGTCGACGGAACGTATCAGCAGCATCTGTTCACGAAACATTCAAGTGTCGACAAAACGCGTATCCATAAAAATTTCTCGACAAAACGTGTTTCGACAAGATGATACAGACCCATGCATGCTGGCTGCATGCCTTGGACATAACTATCAAAAGTGAGCACATGAACACGCGCAAACACTCTGGGTGTTTATTGCTTCGATAACAGTCAATCGGTAGAACACTTGTGATGTCAAGGAGCAACAGACGTTACCTTTTCGCCTTTTCTTAGCAGCATTGTCGGGGCGGTCGGCAGAGCGCTGATTAAACTGTTTGAAGTAAAAAAAATAAAAAAAAAACAGTATCCGAGAGTGGGCCATCTTTTTCTTTCACTCTGGTTTCTATTTTTCTCTTTCTGCTGTCGACCAGAGCGTGAACGATCAGTATCTCAGCTACCGCTGCACTCAAACAGCAGAGGGGTTTAATCAAACCTGCCGAGGAGTTTGATTTTACCGCTGAACAATATGTTCGAACATGTCTTCCGTATATCAGAACTTGCACCGGTGTAGGGATGGCCGAAGGGGCTTAGCCGAAAGAGCTCGGGGAATTGGCGGCGCGGTCACCCGAAGCGTCCTTCAGAGGCGCCCGATGTCTCACGTTTTCCCTTTGGCGGCAAGCGGCGGCCAGCTCCCGAAAGTGGAAGCAGATTTCCCCGCGTGGGAAGTAAACAAAACCTTCCAGGCGGGAGTGGGTGGTCGCCCTTGCCGCCGTGGTAATTGGGGAAGCGACCTTGTCAGGGCCATGTCGGCGACTCGGGGGAGAGAGGGCCTCTCTTCGGAATGTCGGCGTGTCTCTTTTTGGAAAAAGTTGAGTCTGAACGAGCCCGTGCGCGGAGCAAGACGTTATTCTCCCGCGGTCCCGAGGGCTCCGCGTATTCTGTCTCGCGAGACAGAGACCTTGCCGTGCGCGGCAACGGATTTGGCGCTGAGGCGCCATTGTGGGCGTTGGGCTGTCGCGAGCGACAGTACACCAAGCGCGACGTTTTATTGCGTTGTTTTGTAAAACGTTGTGCATAATGTGTAAATATATATTTATTTACTAAATCACTGAGTCGTGAGCGTCACTGAAGCCACCGGAAAGACGCCACCCTCCAGCCAGCGCAGCGCCCACGATCAACGAGAAACCTTACTACCGGTATCAACCAGTTCGCCTTCTCTGCTAAACCGTTGTATATTGCGTAATTAGGAATATGTAAGTTAGTTATATATATATATATATATATATATATATATATATATAATTTTACCATAATACACGACTACAGCAACATGACCCAACCTGTGAGAAGTAATATTTTAATCGTGGGTTCTGTCGTAGAATTGACGTAGATTAAAAGCAGGTTTTGATTTAGTTCAGTTAATGTCCATTGTCAGAAATGTTTTCTTTAAAAAAGTGGGAAATGCTGAACAAATTGTGTGTAAAGCAAAAAAAAAAAAATTACCACTTCTGTTTGAGCTGAGTAGCGTGGAGGAATGTTTAGTTTAACTTGACAAAAATATAAGTGCCATCCAACATGCAGACAGGTACCGTTTTCGTTTTGCCATTCCGTGCATTCGACAAGGTAACAACGACTTAATTTAAATATACCTGGACAAAAGTTATAAACGCATTTCGAAGCACACCTGCAGAGTAGTTTCATGGCACATGGACTTATAATCCGCGCTTCTCTATTAACAGCTCAAAGCTTTTTACACTTGGTATGTGGTGGAATTTGTCTTGATATTCTGTTCAGGTATGCCTTGTGGATATCACCAGAGTTTGATACTTGGCGTCACTGAGGAGGTTACATGACTCCCATCACGTACAGAGAAGCCTGCTTCGGTTCCTTCCTTGTTCCTAAAGAAGCGTTGTGTTGAATATTGGCGACTCCAGCGAAATATAGCGAGCGCACTGCTCATTCATAATGGCAGTCAGAACGAGGTCGGTTTAGTACTTCCGTACGCAAAACATGATATATATATATATATATATATATATATATATATATATATATATATATATATTGCATTGTAGAACGGAATGAGTGTTCTATATAAAATAAACATGTTTCATGAAGGGTAGAACCTCATAGCCAATGCGTACGAGTGGCATGGTGGATGCGTAATAATAAATCCTGAAAACAAACTTTTTTTGTCTTGTGTTTTTTTCGCCAGCTCAATTCAGGCATTTGGCCAAGGCTAGACTTGTTCATTGCTGGAGAACTAAACTTCGCACTGGAAGGTTTTGAAGATCAGAAAGCTTCTTTTCAGAGTAACAAGCTATAGTAAAACGACTAAGCATCAGCCTCTGGGAGATTGCCAGTTGCGGAAAACAGTTCGCGGTGGATTTGTCCGGTGCGCTTTGAACGTCGTCCTCGGGATCACGCATAAAGCAAGCAATAAATGACACCAATATGTTAATAAACCTCTGGAGCCAGGTGTAAGTTATGTTATAGTAAAAACTCCTTGTGACCACCGTCACACAGCCCTCCCACTCCCCCTTTTCCGTTCCCGCAAAGGAAAAAAAAGAAAAGTGTGATGAACATTTACTATGACGCGTCCTCGAAGATGGAGGATTGGGGCGAGCGTTGTGGCTGGTTGCGACATGGTCGCAATGCCCCAATCATACGGAACCTGCAGGATTAACCAGTCTACAGCGAACGTTTCCTTACATTAACAAGAAAAAGTGGCTGTTTAATTTAGGTCGAGAAGTCTCAAGAGAGCGAAGTCGAAATACGACCCAACTACACTTCAGCAAGGAATGTCAGCAAAGGCAAGGAATATAGTTGTTTTGGTATAGGCGTGCGTTCTGGCTTATATATTATTACATTCCTAAGATACCATTGAGAGGACACCTCCACGGGGTTCTTATGGATGTGTCTATAAGAATTTAAAGGGATGCCGAACGAAACCTTCAATATTGTTTGTCCATTATTGAAGGTTTCTCTGACTTGTTAGCACTAACACATTTTTGGAGTACTAGGTAATTCGCGACAATAAGGTTGTCACGTAAATCGGTATTTAACAGGCGTAAGAATCCGGGTAGAAACTGAGAGAGAGCAGAAAACGAGAGCGCCCGGGGATGTAAAAAACCGAGCCCTGGTTGGAATGACCACTTGGTAGGCGCCAAACTATTGCTGTCTCTGTCTGTACTCACGCTTCGAAAGCAAACGCCGAGCACGGGATGACGGTGATCGGCGTAGGAACGCGGTCCAGCAATGAGTAGAGACCAGACATGTACAAATTACTCGAAAAAGGTAGTTAAGTTAAGTTACTGAGTATCGACGCCAAAAGTAATTGGAGTAGAGTAGAAATTACGTATTTGTTATAGTAATTGAGTAAACTACTAACTACTGTAAAAAATAGCGAGTTACTTTGAAGTTACTTTCGAATTTACTTTTTTATATTTTTGCTGTAGCAAAATGAACAGCAGTTTTGATCAATGAAAAACCCTGCGAGCCAAAAATAAATGCAGTCTATTTATGCCTTGCATTTTCACCAAAATAGTTTATTCGCTCGCAGAAGCAATTGCCTTTCAAAGTTTTTGATAGGAAATTTTTCCCCTTTTCTTACTAAAGACGTCCCCAGCCAAGCTAAGCAGACGTTCCACCGATACGCTGAATGGAACGGCACCATTGAATTTGAGAAACAGGCTGTGCAGGTTTGGGTAAGCGAGTGTCGGCATCTTAGGTGTCTATGACGAAACATGTGAGGTTTGCCTCGGGTAGAGGGTCTTTTATAACAAACTTTCCTCCTTTTTTTTCTCTATTTCTTTTTTTTGGGGGCAAGTTAAGTTTGTTATGACCTGGCCCCTCTTTATTCCGACAACGTTCTGAGAGTACGCTGAGCGAGTTCACCAGACCGTCAAAGGTTCAAGTCTCGCGCCACGACGATGAGATCATCCGGACGACTGCGCGTCTCGTTGTAGTGCTATAGTGCTACGCTACTGAAAACACAAATTGTTTTGGTGTAACAGAAGATGAATCGAAGTATACTTCGCCGCTGACGCCGGGTCCAACAAAAGGATCCCCCAAGGGTAACTCGCAATCTTCGCCGGCGACTAAAATATTCTGACGCGCCTGACACGCCTGACAAGTAAATCGTTTTTAAATAAAGAGGTGTCCAGGCATGGAAGGTCGGAAGGACGCGAGCGATTACGTGAACAAGCATCGTCGCTCGTACAGTTGCAGCTGGAAGCGGGAACGTGCTCCCATGAACGGATTATCCGTGCCAGGGTTTCTGCGCGGGGGAGTCCGGCTTTGCAAAGGCGTATGCGCTGATGACGAGGCGACCATTGGAACAGGCGCCCAGTTGCGAGGTTATTCCAGTGGCACCTCCCGTGGAGCCTACCGCTTGAGTCAGAACTCACTAAAGACAAATAACACGAAAACAACAACAGCCCTCGGAGTGTCCCCGTCTTTCACGGTTGCAGCTGGAAACGCGGCGCCTGCGTGCATTACCGGATTAGGAATACCCGACCAAGGCTTGTTAAGCATCTGTTCCTGCGTTCGTGCGCGCCGGTGTTATGCTTTGGCTGCTCGTCGCCACATTGGCCCAAGGACGCCTTCCCGAACAAGGGGAACCCTTGTTCGGGAATGCCACTTCATCTGACGGCGTCTTATTCATTTCTGCGCTCAAACGTTTGTGATAAGCAACATTAGCACTAGATTTCGAAAGTAGCTAGTAATTTGAGTAGAAGTTACCTGAAAAAAGTAGTTAAATTAAACTACTAATTACCCAAATCAACTTGTAATTGAAAGTTACCAAGTTACTTGAAAAAGTAGGTAAACTACAGTAGTTTGAGTAGAGTAGTTGAACTACGTCCAAGTCTGGTAGAGACACATGCAGCTATACTTCGTTTCAGCTTCGGTCCAAGCGCGGCCGATGTTATGAGCCGAAGGGCCAATCAAACAGCGCAAAAAGCGCAGCGTCATGGCGTGCTCTCGCCGCTTGATAAGACTAGCCGGCGGAGGTGCACGCACAGAAAGACGGCGAATACCGGCTAGTCCTATCAACTGCAGAGAGCACGCCATGACGTTGTGCCTCTTTCGCTGTTTGATTAGCCCTTCGGCTCATAACATCGGCCGCGCTCGGACCGAAGCTGAAACGAAGTATAGTCATTCGTCTACCCACTAGTCATTCCAACCAGGGCTTGCTGTTCTTACGTCACCAGGTTCTCTCGTGTATTCTCCATCAGTGTCTATCCATTTGTGTTTTTGATCCCATCAACGACACACCATCGTAATAAAGTTCGAAACGTAGGTTCTTGCATTCAAAATGATGAACGTTTTAAATGGGTAGAGTTCAAAGTTTATCTTTAATGAACAAACCGAAAATAGAATTACACAGTTTCTAAGCAATCCTGATTTTCTTTTATTTTTTTTTTTTATTTTAGATTGTGTGTTTCACTAAAAGTTTCGTGCTTGAAAATGTTCATCGTGATGATGTTGTTTTCCTACCTTGCGGATGAGGGAATCTAAGTTGTTTTCACGTTCTTAGCCACCCGTAGTTTGTTGCGGTACCAATCAAAGAGCGTTATATTCACCTTAATAAAGAATCAGGTAAAGCTTTGCTTCCTACGGGAACCAAGCAGCGAAAGGAGAGCACAAATATAAAATGACATAATCTCGAAAAGTCTGTGTTGCCGCAACGTGGCGTCAATTTCGCGGAGTTTTGCCGATACCTTTTACCTCTCTACTTTTTGACTTAGTAAAACATATCAAATAGTGCAAAAAAAAAAAGAACAATGACAAGACGTATACAGGACAGGCGCTAACTTACAACTATACCTCGTTTCAGCTTCGATCCGTGCGCGGCCGATGTTATGAGCCGAAGGGCCAATCGAACAGCGAAAGAAGCACAACGTCATGGCGTGCTCTCTGCAGTTGATAGGGCCAGCCGGTATTCGCTATCTCTATGTGCGTGCTCCTCCGCCGGCTAGTCTTATCAAGCGCAGAGAGCACGGCATGACGCTGCGCTTTTTGTGGTGTTTGATCGGCCCGTCGGCTCGTAACATCGGCCACGCTCGAACCGAAGCTGAAATGAAGTATAGTTTTATTAATTAAAAGTAAATAAGTAAATACACACGACAGGGAAAGCAGCAACACGTAAAAGTTGATATTTTTTTTTACCCAATTACTCAAAAACTGAAATTCATTACATTGAAGTAGAATGTGTCGCTGACACATGCCGTCTCACTTTTTTTATAAACAAAGCTTCGACTTGAGTAGCTGTCCGATTGTAAGCAGCAATGCCTTGTGCGCTGACACCTCAAAGGTTGTATTTCTTTTTGTTGTAAGAAGCGAAGCCAGTTGTAGTCATAGACGCACAACAATACCAAACGCGAAAAAATATTCTCCCACGGGCGCGCTCGCCTTTTTTTATTTTTGGCGCACTTCTCTCCCGCCTTTCAGCTCCTTGTTACTTTTAATTTGTGAGATAATCAATTACAAAATTAAGAACATTCGTAAGCGACATTTTTAGAATATTTAATAACGGCATTCATAAAGCATGTTTTTTTAACGCAGCCGGGAAGAACGCCCTAGGGCCCTTTTTGAAATACCAAAAATGGGAGTCCGGAGTGAAGTCGCCTCCTGGCTTCGTATCCTCTATCGGAAAACATGTCGCCGCTTGACTCATGTATCACTGAGGATGATCAGTGAGTCGGGGAATCGGACGAAGTTCTCTTTTTGAGGTGCCCGACAACCTCTCAGACTCTGAAAAGGAAATCATCAAACGGTCTAAACAAGTGGGTTTGGCGTCTGTACATCGTAGTTTCGGTTCCGACTCTGCCGGGTCAGCCTTTCACGTAGAACCGGCGAGACGTGGCCCCTCACGTCGCTCACAAAAGTCTACTGCGCGTTCTCTTCGATCTCACATCGTTTCAAAGAATTGGAGATCGCTGAAAGAACCCTAAAAGAACTTCGAAGTCAAGAGTTAAGCGTCTTCTTCTCACAGCGGTAGGCGGCACGCACGGAGCGGTTGATCGCGGGACGCGGGCGAACACGACCCGGAAGCGTGAGAGAAACTCGAGTTGCGGGATGACTCAATCTTTGACGTCACTGCAATGCCGCGGATCGCGCGAGAACTTCGAAGTAAGATTTTAAAAATTTTTTTTTTTTTTTTTTTTTTTTTTACTTTATAAGTACTGAGTTTCCAAGTTTCGAATATTGAGGGTAGTGTTGAGGCATCGATTCCAATCGTTTCGTATAATAAAAAAAAATTATTTCGACCTATCAGTGCCCCTTTAATTACGAGTGTAGTCGCCTTTTAAAAATATTTTTAACATTACGCACAGACCAATATATTTCGTGCTTTGCGGTGTTCGTAGTGTTTTAACCTCTTAACAATGAGATTTGTGGCATTTTCACGACAAACTTTATTGTTTGTCGTGAAAGAGAACGAGATATTAGAATGTCTAAAAAACGACATTATGAGGTTTATTGTTGTAATCGCAGTTACGTATCAAAGAAGGGATAGAGCTTGACGAAAATTGAGGCAACAATCAAACACGGTACTTTTTCTGATCGCGTGTAATCAAAAATCTAGATAGAAGGTTGGGCTTGGTCTGGTTGGTGTAAGCTTCGTTAAATATATAGGTAACCCCAAGTGATTAAATTTAAGAAGCGTTTTCGCGCAACATGCGGACCAGCGTGCTGACTTAACTTTCAGGGCTTGCCATGAATCGTATAAATCACTAAATGTTTACGGTGAAAACGAGACTCGCACTTTTTGCACGTAACACATGGATTTTTTTTGTGGAATCCGAATAATATACAGCCGATATTGAAGCCCCACATGCGAAAAGTCCCGTAAGCGTAATCGATCCATATTACGACCTCAGTGTACGAGACAAAAATGACTAAAATATCCTATCACGTGTTTCACATGACCTATTGGCGCACTGAGCACGCATCGTGAAGCATTAATAAACGCTGGTCACTCCTGTTGTCCTGTTCTTTCTGTCCTATGTTCCGCGCTGTTCCATTTAGTCATGAACCAACTAGCCCATCAAAGCAGCAGCAACTAGCCCATCAAAGCAGCAGCATCTGGTTTACATAAACATATATTCAAACAAACACAACAAACGAAATAATGTACTTGGAAAACAAAATACACCAGGAACGAATGAAGAGGTGAGTGATCGCGTAGCCCCGCTTTTATTATACTTACTGCAGCGAACAATACGAGCGTGAAGGGGGGAGAGCGTGACTCGGCTATCTGTGGCGCCGACCCGTTTCTAGTCACCGTCCCCGTCTGTAGTCTTCCGCACGAATCATGCTTGCTTTGCGGATGCGAGCTCATATTTGTTGCACAAATCCGGCTCGCCTTGCGGACACTCACGTTGTTGTCTGCTGCACGAATCGTGCTCAGTGTTGCGGACGCTCGCGCTCTTGATTGCAGAACGATTCGTGCAACCGGCGACAGCTCGAGCGTCCGGAACGCAAAGACGAGGCGTGCGGCGGACGGCAGCGCGAGTGTCCGCAACCCGGGCACGATTCGTGCAGCGGGCAACAGCTCTAGCGTCTGCAACGCAATCACGATTGGCGCAGCGGATGACTGTGCAAGCGCCCGAAACCCGAGCACGATTCATGCAGCGGTGACAGTGCTATCGTCTGCAACGCGAGCACGATTCCTGCGGCAGATGACCGTCCGACCGTCCGTAACCAGAGCACAATTCATGCAGCGGGCGACAGCGCTAGCGTTTGCAACACGAGCATGATTCGTGCAGCGGATGACCTTTCGAGCATCGGCAACCCAAGCACCATTCATGCAGCGGGCGACAGCTCTAGCGTCCGCAACGCAAGCACGATTGGTGCAGCGGATGACTGTGCGAATGTCCGCAAAGCGAGAACGATTCGTGTAGCAGACGACGTACAGGGCGAGCGTCCTCGATCATAGCCTCCTCTATGGTACTGATAACCAAATCCGGAAGAGCGGCGGTGTTCTTTTGAGCTCATATTGTTCGCCACTGTACGTGTTAAGTACAATAAATTAAAATGTGGTTGAACGCGTACAAACGACATTCTGCAAAGCGCGACAAAAAATAGTGCACCTAATGATTAAGGCTCCAAGAACTTCATTCCCATTGCGATTCTGAAAAAAGGAGCGAAGTACTTTTTGGTGCTTTTCTTGGGAAACAGCCCTCGTTGGCGCAGTTACGGGCGTGTCAACTTTAATGCAGCCGATACATTAGACACGACCATATGTATTCGGTTGATTTCATTCAAGGACCTTACATTACATGGGATGCAGGCGAAGCCCATGGGGCAAGCAAGAGCATATGAACAAGGCCTTCACTTCACGAGAGCGAGGGCATAGAAAACTGGTCAAGGCGTTCCGCTCGCTATTGCAGCATTTCCTTCGCTGGCATTCGCAGTGAAGCAGGGTGCGAAACAGGGGTGACAGCGGTTTCCCTTTTTGCCGATATAAGTAAAAGAATTTAATGAAGTAAAATAAGAAAGCTACGTTTAATTGTTTGAAGAAATTATTCCGTGCGTTTTCGAAGTTTTTTGGAGCGTGATTACCAAGTGAAAGTATAAATCCTTATGATGTATGCAGCGCACATACTTTGTTTCCTTCCTCGTTGATCTTTCTTGGAAGTTAACACTGCTTGCAGCACCAGACTCAATGTTTGAGATTGTTCTTTAACATATCTAAAGTAAGGCTGCGTTTCGCATTCTTGGCACTGCCGCATCTGTCACCAGCTTACCCGTCACGAGCGTTTCGCGAGTTAAAAACTATGGCAACGTGTACAGTGAAAAACGCTGTAGTTTCCACATTTACATCAATTATACTGCGAGAGCATTTGTAGAACATCATGTAAGATACACTTACTCTGCCTCGAGAAGCTCATCGTCAAGTGGGCAATGCTTGTTACACTCAGTCATTTTTCTCGACGCGGCGACGCTTGCGTCCACTAATCCGTAGTCTACATCAGGATCGTCTGCAGTTCACAATGGCACCTCTTAGCTGGTAAGACAGCGTCACTCTTTCTATCATTTCCTTTAATTCCTCCTTCATTCAGGCCAAGTATATAAATAGCTGTGAGCGTCCCTCTGTAATTCTGAATTCGTCATTGTTCATAGAGTGTGCTGTATCCTGTTGCCCATACGTTTTTCGGGGGTTTCTTGAAATTGGCCGATGCACAGATTCAAATCTCACTGTTGCTCGCCACGGGGCCACAAAGCACAATTTGACACAGCACCTAAACGAGCTAAGCCTACTGTAAGCGGTCGCGCTCAAGGCTGGGCGAATGCAGTACGGCCGCATCTCTTGTGGAGGGCGGTGACGGCCACCATGTGTGGGGCGTCCTCCGCTCGCGCTGTATTGCCACTATTCTCGCACACTGAACAATTACTCAACGACGCTGTAAAAATCGCACATCCCCCAGAATACCACTAACTTGGAAGTGGAAAGCGATGGAAGCATTTAAGGAAGCTAGCTATAGTCGCGGTCAACTTTCTCTGGCATAAGAGAACAAAGGAAGAAAATGCGTTCACAGCTTCGATAGCACTCAAAATGGGTGAGGGCATTATCGCCTATACACCAACTCATGTTTACAAACAAACCGGAGCGCCCCTAGTGGACGCCACCGGCGCCGCGCATGCGCGATGGGGGTGTGGGCAAGAAGCTCGCCGTCGCCCATTAACAAACCACTGAAATGCGACCTTGTCAGAGTCGGTGTATGTCCCCCTGCTCTTTTTCGCGTTCGAATTGTTGATTTTACGTCTTCCTGGCGATGTCTGACTACTTGAGCGGCGTCAGCGAAATTACCAAGGCTCGTTACACCGCGCGTGAATAATGTGACATGTGGCGATTCATTCCGCGTGGACGCCACAGTATTTACGCTAAAACCTGATTCGCATGATGAGATTTCGCTCGCAATTTTCAGTCGCGACGCCGCTCGGGCTGCAAAAGCGTGGACCGTAGCTGAGATAGTCGACGTCGATATTGAAAATTGCAAGCAGAATCGGACCAAGTCAATTAGGCATAGCAAGTCAGTGATGGTCACTCGTAACAATGATCAACATCTCCTTGTTACATCGAGCCTGCTTACCAACCTTCAATCTTGAGTCTTTTGAGGCCTGCACTTACTTCGTATAGCAAGTACCGGGCAAACATTTAATCTATGGGCCGGCGTCGTCTAAGAGAACAGACGACAAGCAGGAACGTTTGAAAGAGTTCGAACGATCAGGCGGCCGTTTGAACTTGAAGATGCACTGAACGTAGTCCGCAGGTGGTCCGCACAACTTGATGGTTTTCTGGCGTTCATGTTGGAATAAAACAAATAAATCTGATGACCACAAGTATCCGTGAATTCAACTCAAAGTGCTTCCCGCCCAAGCAATCGTTGGCCGACGGTGTCTGCTTTTCCCTTTTCACGGCACATATCCAGATTCTTGGACGAACCGAGCACGTGAAAATTGACCTTCAAACCCTTCTCGACCCTTTTGGTACGGCCCCAGTCCCGGTGTTTTGACAAAAAGGCAGGTTTTTATCTGGTTCCCTTCAAAACAACGCAGGAATACACGTCTGGCATGGGGACTTGTGCCCACAGCCCCAGACCGGAAGTGCGACTGACGCGCCACCACCGCGCCGTGACGTCACAGAGATGAGTTGGTGTATAGCTTCGGCTGTATTGCCATAGAAAGTTGACCCCGAGTATAGCTTTCTCTGTTTTTAATATTGTTTTTAATGAAATTTGCAAGTGCTTTGAAGGGGGTAATCCGGGTTGAGATGGATTTGACTCGAAAGCGCGTCCCTTTTTGGGAAGAGAGAGACTAATGTGAGAAAAAGAGCAGTACTGAATTCGGAGGACAGGCTTGTAGAGTCTCTAACAAAGTGAGAAAAACAGGGTGTTCCTTTCGAGTCCCCGGCCTCCGGCACCCGCTCCCTGCTCACCGCCGTGCTTTGTCTGTGCAGGCTCGATGTTGACGAGACGCCGAAGTGTTGTCCAAGGTAGCAAACCCACGCTGGAGGCGGAACAACTGAAGCTTCTCCGTGCAATTCTCACATTGCCAAAAACTAAAAAAAAAAAACGCTGGCTGTGCGAGTCTAAAATAAATAAATAAGGACCACAGTTTTTTTTTTTTTGCAACGGGTTGTGATTGTCAACGCTCTCAAATATCACCTGTTCTTTCTTAATATTCAGCTTACCAAGGTAAAACGCATGCCTTGTTTATAAATAATGTTCATCGATGTAACGTCATAACACCATTTAAATAAAATTTTAAGGGTGGTATTGTTAATTAATTTGCTTTAAATTAATTAAAATCCTCCAGAAAGTTTTTTTTTTTTTCGGTTGAAAGTAAACAAGTATTGAAAGTTGTCCAACGACAGTCGAAAACGGGACCCCAAGTTTTTATGCCTGTCTGTCTACCACTATGCCAAGGGGATGAATAGTGAAGAGATAGATAATTTGCTACACAAAGCGCAGGAAGCGTATGGGTCACCGCGTGACAAAATTACGTAGCTCGATGTCAGGAAAATAGGTAAAAAGATTTGCGCGAGAGTTGGGAAGCCTACAAGCCGACTTTATCCGCTGGAATAATGTAAATCAGGCATATAATGGCGCATTTTCTCATAACTGTTTTTTAACTAAGCACTTGTCAAACTAGACCCTCTCTTAATTTACACACCTGAGCCCGTGCCGTTCTCTAAGCTGTGCAAGTGCTTGAGATCAGGTGATTCTAACGAGAACTAGGTGGCAACGTTGACTTTGTCGTAATATTTCCTGTAATCTGAGTAGCACTGTGAACATTCTCAACATACAGTAAAGTTTCTTCGTCACAGTAAAATATATACATGCGCGATTTTGAATATGGCGCTACGACGATGAAGTATCTTGGAAGAAGTCATGTTTTTTTTTGTCATTTAAACATAAAATATCTTACTGCTTAAATTGACCCTTCAGTATAGCACACCTTCACTGATATAATTATTAATATTTATTCCTTTTACGCAGGATATATGTGTTACATTATCTTAATATTGTAAGAACATCTCATTCACTTAAAAAAAAATGTTAGACCAACGTTATTTTTAATACGGGCAATTCTAATAATACCACTAATTCCGAACGTTACATAGAAATTAAAACGTAAAAATACACGTTATACATTTTTCTTTACTTGGCGCTCAAAAAGAAACATTAATTAAAATATTGTATAATATGATACATTAACTATATATAAAGCGTAACATCCATCAGCAAAGCATGCAGCTTTTAAGCTATCTTTTTTCTCATTTATTAAAAAAATATGAAGACAAATAAGAACTTTTAGATATTGCCTTACTGACCTTTCCCCTGTTATCTCCTACTTCATAAATATTAGATTCTCGAAGCTGGCAATAATGAACGTGATACCAATTTGAACCCCGTTTGGTACCGGAGCCCCATTATAAGGCATTGCATCAGAATTCGCTTTTTCATGGATGGCGTAGTGACGCGAACCAGTTTTAGTCGACCCGTTTTTTTTTAGCCCCAGGCAAATGCACCTGTGCAACTTTAGAAGCGGACTCTTCCCGTCAAAGCGTACTCAATCCTTGCCATGGTAGGTCAAGGTTAACATGAATTCTCATTGATCCCCAATACGCGTAGCCTCGATATTTTCTCGATACCTTAAAAGATTCTTAGCTCTCATTGGCCAGGAGGTCCTTTCTATATTAAGCAATTTTGGTATAAAAAGGGGCAGAATTCGATTCCTTTCAGCAGTCTGCTCTTCAGCTCTACACTTGCACCATGGCTGGAGTAAGTTCTCTTCTTTGTTATCGACGGCAGGAACTTGAGATGCCATCTTGCTACTTCGGCTAACTTTAGCTTGCACAAAATCGCAAACGACAGAGATCTACGTAGCTGTTCCCAAAGTTGTAACTTCGATGAACGGCTCAGCATCTGTTACAATATAGGGATTGCTGTCTTCAGTCTAAGCCAAGATTCGCATATAATGCTATGCAGGAAGGATTTGTTCAGAATGCTCTATTAACCGATAAAAATAAGTTTTATACATAGTGATTGCAGTACAGATGGTGTTTTGAAGATGAGGTCCGCGGGGAGGGGGATCGTTATCGCGAACTCTGTGAAGTTGTCACGCAGTTCTTTATTCTGTTGTGACCCCTCAATTGGGGCGTACTTGTTACTTTGTTATTAACTGGGCGGGGATGAAGGTGGATCAAGATCATGCAGTCTTTTGGGGGTAAATTTTTTTGTGTCTAATTTCATTATCTGTTTTATGTGTACAGACCTTCACAAACCGGGTTTAGATCGTTTTTACTGTGTTTGAATTTTCGCAAGCTCTCAGCGTCTAGGGGCAATGCCACAGACTTTATCAAAGCCAGTAACAAGGTTCACGCGTTGCACCCCTGAGTCTTCTGAAGACAAATTATACTATGCTTCCAAACGTGGTACCAGTTGCCATTTCGCATCCGTATTTAATTATTGTCAAAGCTTATCTAGCGAAGTACGTTACTTCGGCAGCTCGCCAATGTTGAGTGTAATTGCACTGCAAAGAGTACGGCTGCGATAAATGCCAATAGACAGTTTTTCGTAACAAACGAAAAATAAAAGTATGGCACGCGGGCATTGATACACAAAAAATTCCTGAAAAACTGCGTTTTATTACACTCGTAAAGTAATTACAGTGTAGATAATTTTCTCTTTTTTTTTTGTTTTTTAGAGAATATGTTGACCCTGTGCAAACTACGTCAATATAAACATCCCATTCATTGATCCGCGTGTGTTTTGTTACTATTTGAATATTGTAAATGCTATTGTGAAAGCTAGAGCTACAAAGTTACATTTTCCCAACGTTTTCTACAATCATCATTTCCAAAAGCGGTAGCAAGCTCACTGTGACTGACAGCGCTAAACACGAATATTTGTAAATAAAGTTAAAAAAAAACGAAAAAAAAACGTATACGATCTTTGGTCGAATAAACTTTCCGATTATATCACACGAGAAAAACAAAAAACGTCATTATTCACTAAAAAAAAGGCGTTTATTCCTAAAAAAAAAAAAAGTACGCTCATATGGAAGAAAAACGAAAGCACCAAGCCATAATTAAACATTTCTAAATTCAGATTCTAAAGACAAAGATCTACTTTGTTCAACTAATGCGCACAAAATGTTTTCTACATTTGCATGGAAAATAACATCAAAGATGATCCCCACTAATCAAAAGATAATTCATTTTGTGCATATTTATCAAAGATAGCGTGCACACTTGAAACGCATTGTGTGCTAGTTGTGTAGGAAACTCTATACTGAATAGTTTCCTGAATATAGAGCAAAATACTTCATCTTTTATGCAGTTCCGTGCTTGCCTTCTTCTGGCCCTGGCCACCAGCGCTTTCGCTGGCTACACCCACGGAGGCTACGGCTATGGCCTTGGCTACGGTGGCCTGGGATATGGTGGCTTCGGGTACGGCGGCCTTGGCTACGGCAGCCTTGGCTACGGCGGCCTTGGCTACGGTGGCCTTGGATATGGCGGCTTTGGCCATGGCGGTGTTGGCTACGCTGGCCTTGGCTACGGCTCTAACCTCGGGTACCGTGGTCGTCTCGGTTACGGTTACGGTCACACTGTCGGTCTTGGTCACGGCTTCGGATACTCTGGGCTGACCGGCTACTCCGTCGCTGCCCCAGCCGTCGCCTCCTACGCTGTAGCTCCAGTCGCCACCTACGCTGCTGCTCCAGCAGTGGCCAAGGTTGCCACCACTTACACCGCCCCAGCCGTGACCAGCTACCAGACGTACCATGCTGCCCCAGCTGTGGCTAAGGTTGCTACCACTTACGCCGCCCCAGCCGTCGCCTCCTACGCTGTGGCTCCAGTCGCCACCTACGCTGCTGCTCCAGCAGTGGCCAAGGTTGCCACCACTTACGCCGCCCCAGCCGTGACCAGCTACCAGACGTACCATGCTGCCCCAGCTGTGGCTAAGGTTGCCACCACCTACCATGCTGCCCCAGCCGTCGCCTCCTACGCTGTGGCTCCAGTCGCCACCTACGCTGCTGCTCCAGCTGTGGCCAAGGTTGCTACCACTTATGCCGCCCCAGTCGGTTACGGATACGGTCACGCTGCCGGTCTTAGCTATGGCGGTTTTGGTTACGCCGGCCTTGGCTACGGTTCTGGCCTTGGGTACCGTGGTCGTCTCGGTTATGGTTACGGTCACACTGTCGGTCTTGGCCACGGTATTGGATACTCTGGGCTGACCGGCTACTCCCTCGCTGCCCCAGTCGCTAGCTACGCTGTTGCTGCTCCAACTGTCAGCCGCACCGTTTCCACCTACCACGCTGCCCCAGCCGTCGCCTCCTACGCTGTTGCTCCAGCTGTGGCCAAGGTTGCTACCACTTACGCCGCCCCAGCTGTGACCAGCTACCAGACCTACCACGCTGCCCCAGCTGTGGCTAAGGTCGCCACCTACCATGCCGCACCAGCCGTCGCCTCTTACGCTGTTGCCCCAGTCGCCACCTACGCTGCCCCAGCTGTTGCCAAGGTTGCCACCACCTACCACGCTGCACCGGCTGTCGCTACCTACGCTGCCCCAGCTGTCGCTAGCTACCAGACCTACCACGCTGCCCCAGTAGTCACCACCGTGGCCCACGCCCCAGCTTATGGTTACGGCTACGGAATCGGCTCCTTCGGCTACGGATCCGGCCACCACGGTTTTGGTCATGGTATTGGCAGCTACGGTCTGAACTACGGCTACGGTCTTGGTGGATTCCACGATTACACCGCCCTCCTCCGCAGGAAGAAGTGTAAGTGATGTTTTATTTTGATTTTATTACCGTCTTCTCCCCCTCTTCGTCATTGTTTAGTTTCTATTTAAAAAAATCAGCTCTTCATAAATGTTGGCCTGAATAATAAAATTGCTTTGTTATACTTCTTTTTACAGAAACCGTTCCACGCCCTACAATGACCTCCATCATCATGCTCCAGGGAGTTGTATGCCATTTGTTTGGCTGTCAACAAAAAAACTGATCTATATTTGGTCAATAAATTATTTTGAACATTGTATGCAAAAGATTAGTTTTGTTTACTCATGTGAGACACTTCTCACAATGTGCTAACAACGGTCGCAGGATGCTAATGATAACAGCAAGTTTCTTAGTTTCTCACACCAAGGAACGCTGGCACCGCTGACGATGGAGAGGTTATATGTTAGAGGTTTAGGCAAAAATAGAATGCATGCGAATAAACTCACCAGGAAGCGGGGTGTATACCCCAAATGTTGTTTCGCCTCTCTTTTTGTTAAGTTTTATAGGCGTTCGTACAGCTCCGGATAATCTCTACATTATCAAAATAGTGGTTCTTAATGGTTGAAATCGGTTTGTATTTGCAAGTGAGTAAAGTAATGAAAGAAAATAAGAAATAAGTTATAATCTTTTATCAAAGTATGAGGTCCTAAAAGGAGAAAGCTAAAATATGTTCATTTATTGCTTGCAACAAAAATGATAAGCATGTTTTGAAATTATCTCTTAGCCGATAAACTATAGTTTAGTACAAAGAAAGCTTTTTCCACGCACACCAGGGTAGCAGGAAGCCAAAAGATTACTTGTGTCAATGAGTGAAGGTCTGGGTGATGCTGTTTTCTCTGCTATCAATGTGGCTGTGAACAATGGTTTAGACTAGGGGTCTCCAAACGTCTCGGCTAAGAGACCCGCTTGGGGACCTGTCGCAATCTCAAGGGTCGGATAATATATATTTTAAGGTATACAAGGGATACTAAATATATAAACCCAAAGAAGTATTTAAACACAAAAGTATAATCTCGTAGCAGAAACTGAAATATGATCGCAAATTTGTGACAGGCACTTCTTGTTTACTTATCTTTCCCCACGTGGTGTATTTAACTTTTACTTTTATACCGCGTACAAATCCTGCAAACACAGAGTGTGTGCCAAGTGAAACAAAAAGAAAAAAACAGGAGCCCCAAAGATAAAAAAGGATAAGATGTTGATTATCTTGCGGCTGAAGCATGCTGATAACTTCATCATTCGCCGTTACCATTTCATATCGATGCAAGAATCAAAGGAAGAGCATCGGAACTTCTAACCCAATTCGCACAAGTCACCGCACGCATTTCTTTAGTTCTTACAGTTGAATTGAAGCGTCATATAGTTAATACCTTAAGAGATAACTGTGATGGGAGTGAGGAGAGTGCGTAAAACGTATGCTATCATTAGCGGTTGATTCTGCAAAAAAACGTACCTAATGACTGATAGCCAGCTCATGAATTTCAGGCACATATTGTTTTTAAGCATTGATTTATATCCTTTATATTTACATTCATACTGGTGCGATGCTCTCACCAATGAAAAGAACTGATGAATTTAGAACGAGATTTTAAACACTTGCGCAACCCGTAAGGTAAAACACAGCGACAGTTGAATTCTGAAGTCAGAGCCGCTAAGGTGACATTTCGGAGCAGGTGTTCTGAATGAATGGTAAAGGTTCAAGCACGCACTATAAAGTCCGCGTGTCGTTTCGTATTAAACCGAGTAATACACCGAACGGAAACTACATAGCGTTTAGAGTGACTGGAACCAATGAGGATATATTAAGTAGAGAGTATTTCAACCATTTAGTGTAAAAGAGGAATGTGCTTTTTTGCGTCACTTTAGTACAAAAAGTCGCACGCACTAATCAAAAAGCGCCAAATAAACAGAGACAAGGAATTAGACAAGACAAAGTGCGCTCTTGAATGAAGGTTTTGAAACAAACAAACACTATAAATACAATCTTAATGGTTATTCGTTTAAAAAAAAAAAAGTAAAACTGTATCTGTCAGGTGCATTGACGAGGCGCTAACGCATTCGCTTTCCCTTTGCCTTCTGACAAAAAAGCCTTCTTTAAATTTCATGAAAGTTTTATCAACGTAAGTCCCGAGAATTGTTGTTTGTGCTAATTATGGGTCACATAGGAACCTATCCAAGTGCACTGCCAGATTGTCCGGCGGGACTGTTTAACTATACCATGCATGTTATCTTGCTACCATGCATGCTATCTTGCTTGCTTGTTATCTTGTTTTCAGCTGCTCGTGGAATGTTATGGCGGAGTGCCGAAAATCAGCAGTGCCGATATGGAGCGCGGTCAACGGCGCAAAACCGCAAAGTGTCCAACCCAACTAGCACAACTCGCTGGTTCGAAATGAGGCGGTACCGGTCTGTCTTTAAGATCCTACTGGTGCAACGCTGGAAACGCCCCGTGAAGTAACAACGGGCCAGTGACATAGCCCGAATCCGGTCAGTGCCTGGGACTAACTGGGACGCCCGGCACTGGGCGTCCCAGTGAGTTTCCGGGATGCTGCCAGCAATAATCCCCAGCTTAGTGCTAATAAGATACCAGTAAAACACCAGGCTAGCGTCTTCAAGCCATAGTTTCCGGTCTTGTTTTGTCCCAGTGAGTTTCCTGGATGCAGCAAGCACAAATCCCCGGCATAGTATCAGTAGTACAGCAGGATACCAGCAAGACCCCAGGCTAGCAGCCTGAAACCATACAGTTCCCGGTTTTGTTTTGTCCCAGCGAGTTCCCGGGCTGCTCCCCAGCGTAGTACCAACAGCACCGCAAAATATCAGCGAGATCCCAGGTTAGCGGGCTGAAACCGTACCGTTCCCGGCCTTGTTTTACGGACTAACATTTGGTTTTGTGTGCTTCCCACCTGAATAGAAATCATGTAGTTTATAATAAGGGTGACTTTGACAAATAATTTTAACAAACGAACGGAATCATAGCATGCAAAATTCACTAGAGGCACTGACAAAAGTCATAAACTGGGTCAATTATGTCAACGCAATTTACTTATAATTATGTTAACGCAATGTCTGCAAGCTACTGTCTTGCTCAATCAATCAATCGCTGCCTTTTATTGCCTGGCCCAGCTCTCTCCACGCAAGCACGCACACAGAATCCACCCACAGTGTGAAACCTAGTGGTTCCGGCGATGGAGGGACCGGCGCTCTTCCAGACATTGCAGTTTACTAGTAAACAATGCGGTGGAGGGAGGCAATCAAAGACCCCCCCCCCCCCCTTCCTCCATTTTCTGCCCTTTGCACCCCACCCCTCCCCCAAAACGTTCCGCCGCTACTGATGGACCTTGGGCGAGTACGCTGCCGAAGCGCTCATTCATGAACGATAATCAGCGCGAGGATGAAGTGCACAGCGTTGGGGAAAAAAGAAGAAAAACAGCATCGCATAGCATCATTCGCGCACAATTAGTAATACTGGTAAAAGCAAGCGTTTTACAGGCAATAACATGCATTCCGAAAGCAGGAAATAATAATCTAGCCCTAACGAACAGACAAACGAACCTCCTTCGGAAAGACCGTTCCATGATCTTGGCTGTTGATCAGATTTGGCGTAGTTCCACGTCTCACAGTCACTTCCGTCTTTTTGGTACACATTTGAAACTAAGGCAAACTCCACGCGTCACGACTAAGCGGGGAATTGACCCCAAGAAACAGAAATGCAAACACACGACAATTCGTGCCAGACATACTTTGTGGATTCGGTTGGGTTGCGGTCGTTTGCTTTTACGGATGTCTACGGAATTTGCGGAAGATATGTTCGTTTATCTTCAACACACTTGCAATAAAACGATCAGCAAACCGCATTATAAAACTCATGGGAGACAACAGTATCAATAAAATATTGAGTATGGAAACATTGCCACAATAATGGAAATTCTTCGCTGAAAACTTAGTAAAACTTTAAATACGAAACTAACCCTACAATGCTTCCAAACGAATTTAGCAGGCATGTATCATTCTAAAAACGGCGCGAAAATCCGTCGGGCTTTGCAATAATGGTAGTGGAGAACGTGCGAAGGAATTGGGTTGTGAGTATGTTTATACAGCTTAGAACTTGGTCTGCCTCAACGGGCGACGAGTCTCCCAGCTGTAGATGAGCAATTTAGCCGGTGCAGTACAACCGCTAGATTGGGGTCTTTAACGTGCACCACGCAGTAGGGATACACGACCGCACGCCGGTACGATGCTCATACAGATCGAAACGGACAGGGGTGAGGATTGAACCCAGGATCCCTGGGTTCTGCAGCGCGAGCTTTCGCTCCACGTTCTCCGAGCTGGTGTGGGCTAGACCACTCGGCCAACGATCCCCACCGGAACGTGTGAGCTTTGTGTTACCTTCGCGTGATAACATAGCTTCCTTTCCTTTGAACACTTCTCTCTCTCTCTCTCTCTCTGATAACATAACTTTCGTTATGTTATTGGCGATTTTCATCACGTGCTTTTCAGAATGTATCCTTCACGGCGTCCTTTTTAGAGCGCCAGGCGGTGTGGAACCCCGATCATTTCGAGAAAACTGGCAAGTGAACCTGCCGCTACACACTAAACGAAAATATACCCAGATGGGAGTACATCGCTTGTCCTCTAGCGCATTCCCTTATGGGAGGTTTTTATACTCTGCAGGATGGGAGCTCAGAATGAACTCCCACGCAGGCCAGAGTTTTTGGGGGGATGCAAGGGAGTATGTACCGAACTCCCAGCAGTACGGGAGTCTGTTCATGGATCAATGGGAGTATTTATTTACTTCCATCAGAGTGTTCCTATGTGGATCCAAGGGAATATTCTTTCACATCCTTATGGGAGTTTTTACGTGGACTCACGGGAATGTTCCTTTACATCCACCTGGGAGTTCTTACGTGGATCCACGGGGGTATTCTTTCACATCCATATGGGAGTTTTTACGTGCACTTATGGGGCTATTCTTTCACATCCATATGGGAGTTTTTACGTGCATTTATGGGGCTATTCTTTCACATCCATATGGGAGTTTTTACGTGCATTTATGGGACTATTTTTTCACATCCATATGGGAGTTTTTACGTGCATTTATGGGACTATTTTTTCACATCCACATGGGAGTTTTTACGTGCATTTATGGGACTATTTTTTCACATCCATATGAGAGTTTTTACGTGCATTTATGGGACTATTTTTTCACATCCATATGAGAGTTTTTACGTGCATTTATGGGACTATTTTTTCACATCCATATGGGAGTTTTTACGTGCATTTATGGGACTATTTTTTCACATCCATATGAGAATTTTTACGTGCACTTATGGGACTATTCTCTAACATCCACCTGGGAGTTACTGCCGGGACCTAAGGGAGTATTCTTTCACATCCATTTGGGAGTTAGTACGTGGACCCACGGCAGTCTTCTTTCACATCCTCCTAGGAGTCGTATACCTACGGGAGTATTCCTTTGCATCCATCTAGGAGTTTCTTCAAAGCCAGGAAGTGTGGAAGGAAAGGCATAAGCAGGTAGCACAATGCACGAAATAAATTTATTGCACTATGAATATGTTTTGCACATGTCGTGTAACAAGAGCTCATTTTGCCTTGGGCGCAAACTGGCTTATACCCCGTCAGACGGCCATTTAAATGGCCTTCAGAGCAAACTCATCAAAAAATGTCTGCGGACACCAAAGGGCACAGGCAAAGCCGAGATCGTGAACTGATTTGCCGATTCTTTGAAGGAATTCATTCCGAAGGCCATTTAAATGCCCGACTGACAGGGGTATTTATTACAATGTAGGGTACGCTAGGCTAACTGTGGTACACAAGCCACGATCGCTCTGTAGAAATTTATCAATTCCAGTGTCTTCACCAGTGGCTTCATGCAGCAGTCGGCAAAACCACGTTCAATGAAAGTCAGCATCTTATGTGCCTTCTTTACGTAGTGGATGTGGAAAATCCAGTAGACGGCAATGAGGTACGCCACATCCTGATGGAGCCATACCATAAGTTCAAAGTTCTTCCTTAATCAGTCCTAAAATATTGAAATAAATTACCTCAAACTTAACAGAATTTGATAAAACATAATATGAGAGTCACAGATTTTTTACCTCAGCTTATTTATGTTAAACACTCCGACTGCTCCTTCTTAGACGTCGCAGCTTGCTCGTTATATGTAGTAGCGGCAGATGCAATTACTCTTCCTGCAATCAGTCCGCTGTTGGCCATTCTCTTTCCTGCGTAGTGCTGGAAGGGACCTGTAACCAAAAAAGCACAAGCATTTAAGTTAAAATGTACTCACAATCAACACAACAGATGTTTCCGACGTTATCGTATGAACCTTGCAAACCAGGTGGGGAGTGGACTTTTCTCAAGAAGTGAATTGAAGACAGTTTCTTCAAAGCAATATCAATACTACTGATATTGAAAATATGGTAAAAGGGCAGAATCGTTTTAAAGTGATATAGCAACGAAATTGTAGTGCCTATTTTATTGTCTAAATGTCAACCATGCTTTGACCATACAGTGGAGACACCAATTTTTCGCTCAAAAAGACACAAAACATCTAAAACTAGTGTCTCAGAAGATCTCCCGATATGCATCACGTTTGCGACGTCTGGTTCTCCTTCAGTCAAAGCTACGTGGGGGCTGGCGTGGTTGTGAGCTTACACGTTCGTGACGTCTGGTTCTCCTTCAATCAAGGCTATATGGGGGCTGGCGTGGCCGTGAGCTTCGCCACTTGATGATGTCAATGCACGACAAGCTGGCCGCTTGAGTTGTCCCTCCTCGCTCTCCGCAGGAGTTGAATAAGCACGGGAGAAAAAAGAAAACCGGTTCAGCCAAGTTAGACAGGGCTCGGGCGCACACAGCCTGCCACCATGTTCCCGTGTAGCGGTGCTGCTTTTATGTGGTGTGACGTGACAGTATATGGTTTATTTAAATAATGTTTCGGCGTCTTTTTTAGCAAAAAAAAAATCGGTGTCTCCATGGTGTGGGCAGAACATGGTTAACGTTTAGACAGTACAATTAGTGCTAAAATTTTGTTGTAATAACCTTTAAAAAAAAAAAAGAAAGACCAAGGTACACCCTTATTTTCAACAGTTCACATTAAACATGTTTATTACTATCTACCTTTCTGTGCTAGTTTCCTTTTCCATCGTTTCATAGTCTCAGTAACTTTAAGAGTGAGTGACAGTCCTGCAAAAATGTCATCAAGCATGTAAAAATTTTGAAAGCCGGAAAAATTGACAGCTTATTGCAAGCTTTTAAAAAGTCAAACCAAACAAAACGACCTATTGCAAAAACTGTAGGATACCTGTCTTGCTGCATGTAAGCTTAAGAAATTGAAATTAGTATACATTTCTAGCGATTTACTCCTACAAACTATAATTTTCTTCACTCTCGCACAATCACTAGGCAGAAGAAGCAAAAGCCCTCCCATTATCATAATCGTGTGCACTGCAAACATGCAAGAGTTATCAACTTTTTGAGAAACGACTATAAGGGATAGCTCACATATACGGCACAGAGCTAAATCAACAGTAAATCAGTGCTGACTTGAACTTAACTTAGTACTGATACAGCAGTGTATGAGCATCAGATCATTAACAAAGAGCAAAATCAGCACTATTCCCAGCACTTACTAATAGTACTGCACTATTGTAATGCCCCGAATCTGGGTGAAGCCTTTCAAATCACCACATAAATTGGCTTCACAATGTATTGCACTACGATTTACCAGAGAGGTGCCTGAAGGTGGTGAAAGCATTGCAGAAAAAATTTCAAAGAATGAACTTACCCGAGTAAAAAGTAAAAAAACTGGTTTGGCTACCTATGACACCAGTGTGCTAATATATGCGCACCCTCCGACTGGCACAACAACCGACAGATGGCGGCAACGGCACCGACGCCTTATGGCAGTTCAGTAGCTCCACGGTCACGCCAAAAGCACACCACATGTAGCTGAAATTATTCAACGAACCATCGGTTTGATTATTTTTGTGTCCATTTAATGTGATTTATTGGGGGTGAAAATAAAATAATGTTCTGACAATTATAGCACCGAAAAAGTGTGCACCATTTATGACTCAAAAAGGATGTCCGATTTTGGTGTGACTGGGCGGCTGCTGAGCAGCTACAAGCCGCTAGGGTTGATGTCGCCATCTGTCAGTTATTGAGCCAGTCAAAGGGTGCACAGTTAGCAGACGGGCGCCGTACGCAGAAAAAAAGAGTAATTTTTTTTACCTTTTACTCAGGTAAGTTTGTTCTTTGAGCTTTTGATGCAGTGATTCCAATACCTTCGGGCACCTCTGTCGTAAATCGTAGCGTGATGCATCCCCAAACCGACTTAATGCAGTACTTTAAAAGCTTCACCAAGATTAATAACTTGGCAGCACAGGTGTAGTGCTAATGTGAACAGGTCTTAAAGGAAAGGAACAGAAATTTAGATTTCACAAAATAAGGTAGCAGGAGTGTTCAACGGGGCGCCACCAACCCCTAAACACCACTCATAAAGCGATATCTCGAACAGATGGCCATATTTTTGTAAAATAAGGATGCGATGAGTGAGAATCGCGACATCGTGTTTCCTGCAGAATAGTTGAGGAGGGGGGAAACGGCCTTGCTTCTTTCCCTTCTCGCGTCCTCGCGGAGTCAAAGTGAGAAAAGGAGGAAACCAGAATCGCGACGTCACGGGCCTTTTTGGCCATTGTTCAAGCATGCACTTCTTTCACAAAAATACAACCACCCGTTAGAAATATTGATTTATGCGTGATGCTTTCAGGTTTGAAGCGTCCCGCCTAGCGCTTCTGCGTTATTTCCCGAAATCAAAATTTTGCTTCAGCATTCCTTTAAAGGATGTACACCTAACAATTATATTTGGCAAATACAAAACAAGGAATTGCCTAACTTATACAAATAATTTCAATTTTTTTAGTTGTAATAGACTGATTTCACAGGCCAGTTTGGCTAAGCTACTGCTGCTGCAATGCATCAAGGGAACTTTCGTCTTTCTGCATGTGCCCCAACCTCGCTGGAGCTCTGCGCGTGCAAAGCGCGAGACGGCACGAGGTGTCTCAAGCACTGCCACCTGCCTCTTGTGAACTAAAGTTATGGCGGCTTCACACATGCGCTGAACGCTAAGTGAGATCGGTCTATTCCACTAAAGATTAAAATAACCATACCAACAGGCTCTTATCAATCTTTCATGAGTCTTGATTGTTTCAAAAAGCAACATGTCCCGTATACCCTGTTTCATTATAGTAAGTTACAGCTCAGAAGATGGGGCGAGGGAAAGGAAGGTCGGGGAGGAGGAAGCAGACGGAATGCTAGATAGAAGAGGGAAAAACTTCCTCCTCTCTTCTCCAGCAATTCGTCTGCTTCCTCCTCCCCGGCCTTCCTTTCCCTTTCCTTACATTCTTGAGTTGTAACAGACTATAATTACGTGAAGGACAGACAAAGGCAACGCCAGACGAGGGGAGAAAGGCCAAGCACTAGAAAGGTTGGGGAGGGGAGAAACCTACCCTCCTCTCTAACGTTCCTAGTGCTCTCTCTTTCTCGCCTCGCCCTCTTCTTGTGTCCAGCCTTCCTAGTGCTTGCCCTTTTTTTTTTTTTGCCTGGAGTTGCTTCGCTTGCACTGCACACAACTAGTGACGCAGACTATTAGCAACGTGCGCGACAAAAAGCGTCGCTGTAGTTGGGTTTGCGACCCGCCGAACCATAGCTTCCTGTATACTGATAATGCTTACCCAAATGCCGGCTAACTGGGAGGGAAATCCTGCCAATTACAGGGAGGTAGAGGCAAATATTGCCAATCAGGACAAGGGAAATTCTGTTTGTGACATCACGGACGGAAACCATTAAAGGGTGCCAACGAAACATCTTGGAGCTAATGGAAGTGGAACATAAATAGCTCTGATGACTGCCCGGTCCGGTTTTCGAGCTGCGCAAGGGCCACTGGTCCTCTCACTCGAACAGTGCTTTCAGCTCTTCATTCTGGTACCTGGGCCACAAGTTGTGCCAGCAGGCTTGCAGCACCAGCTGAAGGAGTTGAAGGCCCACTTCTGAAAATACAAAGCATAAAAGAAGCCATCACTTAGAACAAAAATAATAAAATCATAAAAATAATTAGAGTAGAGCTTTGAAGATTCATCTCAACCACCTAGGTATTGTTAAAGGGGGACCTGCAGAAATATTCTTCCGCCTGGCGTAAAGTCCTCCTCGCCCTCTTTCTTTCTTGTATTGTAGCACCGGGAGGCGAGAGGAAAGGTCCCCTTTGCGCCGGCTTCTTCTGAGAAGATAAGCCGAGAAAATCCCCTTTCTGAGCGACGGGCGATGGGTGCGGCAGCAGCGACCTCGTGACTTACAGGTATCTTCAGCTCCTATCGCGTAACCTGCCCTATTTTTTTGGCTCTCGCCAAGCCTAGCCCGTCGGGTGTAGGTTTTACAGAGCTGCAAGGCTGCGCCCTCGCAGTCACCGAATTTGAGCTGTCGAAGTTCTTTGTTTTAGCCCGTGGCAAAGTAAACGCATACTTGGGAGCTGCGATGCATCCCCGCACCCATTGAAGGAACGTTTCATAAATATTCTCGGTTGATCAAGGAGCTCAAAACACATGCGCGAGATGTGGTGACTTGAATATGTAAGGATGACTCACATCTTCACAAAACATTCCATCTTAAAAAAAAAAAAAAAAATGGCTGATAACGAACTTGCCTCAAATTGGGATCGATGGAAAAGAAAACTATGTACCAGGCGCGGGCATCTTGTAGAAGGTTTTTTTTGGAGCAGCGAGCACATATTATTGTGTGCGTAACTCACACTATATGATGGCCAACGAATGTAGATGACATTTATATTTACGCATCCCAACAACCACATGAGGTGAGAAGGCAACAATGGTGTGTGTCGATACTAAAAAATTTTAGCGGATCGTCTTCAGCTCTTGGATAACCGTACCCTACAGCAATATATAGGCTATAACCTTTCTGTGAGCATTCTTTATCGAGTGCGGCTATCGAGGCATGTCGTGTTATAGTTCAACGCTGCTTAAATCGGTGCTATAGCACGTGCTGCCCTTTTAAAGTATTTTAAAGCATTAAAAAAAGAATCAAATGTAGCCGATTCTTTTTAACATGAATTGCGTTTGCAATTTGTTATTGCAAACAGATTTTAGGTATACTGCCACACAGTCAGCACGGACAAACTATCGCCGGTCTTTCTCATTTTGTTTTTTTAGAAGTGAATGATGTTTAGAAAACTGTTATGCAACTATCCAACCTAAGTGGCAGAGCTCAGTGCTAGACAATACATGTTGCTGGCAGAAATAGTAAAAAGCGGCGATGTCGCGTTCGGGCTAACAGTGTCACGTAATGCATGCATACCGCTACAAAATCAGAGCAATTAAGCATAATATGGCAATGGATTTATTACACGCCTTGTTTTAAGAGATGAAAGGTTTCAAGAAATCGTCGCAGCGCCTTGATTATCACAGCTGACAACGAGTCACACTTATTAACGGCTTTGGCTTGCTTTATCAAGTCGTCAAAAGCAGTCATCTCCGTGGTTTCAGAAAAAGTGAGGTTCAGGCTTGGTCGGAGATTGCTACGGTTACACTCGTATGCTTTCTCAGTTCTATCTCGTATATACACGCTTCTTGCTCAAATAAACAGGGGCATCTTACTTTTCGTTCATCTGGGCCTTTAGCACGACTTTTATCAAATTCTGAAACAGACAAACCAAAAGTGATTTAATTAACTCAACATTAGAGGTTGTGCAAAATATTTACAAACTTTGAGGTTCCCTAGAGTCGTCTTTTGTATTCAATTCCCCCTCCCCTCACCACCACATTCTTTCCTCCATATACACAACATAGATTATTGTATGAACCCCCAGTAATAGAGCGTACTCGCAAAATGTCTATTTGGCGTAAGAAAGGCCTTGTTTAAATGTTCGAGCAATGAACTGGTCTTCTTACTGTGCGTGAAACAGCTAGCACAAACGCAATATTGACATTTTTACACAAGGGCCATGCAGAATTTAGTGTATAAGAACAAATTGATGCCTTGAAAGTTGGTGCCCAATGGAAGCACTCTTTACGGAATTGCTTGCATAAAAATAACAACTTTTCAACCATAAAAAACCAAACAAAATAACACCACTTTTTGGGGGGCCACTAAATTTACTGATTCACTCCGTTAGCGTTGATTGTGCAGCGGTATGCGTACTGTACATTACGCGACACTGTTAGCGAAAACACGACATCGGTGCTTCTAGCTATTTTCCCCAGCAATGTATTGGCTCGCACTAAAATCTACCGCTAAGGTTGGATACTCGCATTAACAGTTTCCTAAACATCATTCACTTCTAACAAGAAAAAAAAAAGTAGGAAACACCGCCGATAGTTTGTTCGTGCTAACTGCGTGGCGCAGGGCAGTGGCGTAGACTTTCCATTTTCCCGGGGCGATGGGGGGAGTGCTGCGCGTTAGCTTTTCGCCAGAACTGGAGATTGAAGCTAACGTAAGCACGCTGGGATTCCATTTTTCATGTATTTTGTCAATAAAGGCAACGTGGGCGTTATTTTGTTTACATGCCACTACTAGAAGCTAGTTCCATGGCGCGAAACAGAATGTCGGTCAGAATCATGGCCCGGGGGTCACGAGCCCCGATGCCCCCCCCCGTAGTCTACGCCTATGGCGTAGGGTACCTAAAAGTTTTTCACAATGTTAAATACAATTCTGTGTCACGTTAAAAAAAAAAGTGTCTGCTTTTGCTTTAGTTTCTTTGAGACACCACAAATACTTCGAAGTGGCGGCCCATGCTATGGTACCAATACAAGCAACGTTGAACCATAACACGACACGTTAGACTTGCCAAAAAGGGGTTTAATATTGTCGTTTCCGCTCCATAGCCGTACTCGATAAAGAACGTAAACAGCGAGTCTTGCTTACATTTCGTTGTAGGGTAGGACTGTACGGTTAACGAAGTGGCTAAAAGAGACCCACTAAAACTTGCTAATATTGAATTTACCCTTGATGCCCTCTTACCTCAGGTGGTTGTTGGGAATCTGTAAATATGAATTTCACACATTTTGCTGGCCATCATGTTGTGCGAGTTAGGCACACAACAGGGCATTTTAGTAAATCGTTTTCAAAGGCCTGCTGGCACTTTAGGCATGCGCATCGGAGAATGCATCGAAGTCGCAGTGCGAGCTCTCGCTAAATATAGCGTGGCCTGAAAACATAGTCTGCTAAAGTTCTTCAATTATTTCTGCTCACTGCTAGAAAACAGAGACCTTCTACAAGATGCCCGCGCCTGGTACATTGTTTTCTTTTCCATCGATCCCAATTTGAGGTAGGTTTGAACGTGATAACCCGTGTTTTTTTTTGTTTTTTTCTTGAAGATGGAATGTTTTGTGTAAATGTAAGTCATCCTTACATATTCAAATCACCACATCTCGCGTATGTGTGTTGAGTTTCTTGATCGACCGATAATATCTATGAAACGCTCCCGAAGTATGCGTTTACTTTGCCACGGGCTAAACCAAAGAACTTCGACAGCTCAAATTCGGTGACTGCGAGGGCGCAGCCTTGCAGCTCCGTAAAACCTACCCCCGAGGGGCTAGGCTTGGCGAGAGCCAAAAATGGGTCAGATTACGCGATAGGAGCTGAAGATACCTGTAAGTCACGAGGTCGCTGCTGCCGCACCCATCGCCCGTCGCTCAGAACGGGGATTTTCTCGGCTTATCCTCTCAGAAGAAGCCGGCGCAAAAGGGGACCTTTCCCCTCGCCTCGCCGTGTCACAATACAAGAAAAAAAGATGGCGAGGAGGACTTTCCGCCAGGCGGAAGAATATTTCTGCTGGTCCCCCTTTAAGATTAATGGACCTTGCAGAACAGTAAGCCCGTCAAATTGCAGGCACCTCGGTCTGGTTTACAACCTGGTAACTCGGAATCAGAGGACATAAAATTGTAACAAAGCCAAGTTACAATTAGTGGCCAATCAGACAATAACCTCTCAATATTTTGAAAGCATTGACAAAGAAGATGAGCACAGCCGTGACAATCTACTTGACTCACAATACCAAGTTAAGTGTCAGTCAACCAAATAATGCTCTTATGCCCTTGAAAACTGTGGCACGGATAAAGACTACCACCAAAAAGATACCCCGTCACCATGTTAACTCTTGCTCTACAAACGGACGTGTGAAGAGCAACCCACAAGGGCCACAAGAAAGCACCTGCCTCTCAAGAACCTTAGCTTCACCACAGAAGATGGTCTACTTTGATAAAAAGGACATAGCCTTGCAGCTACTTCAACTATCCGCTCACGTGATGGGGATAGTATACCAAACATATCAGATCGAAGATATAGTTTGACGGTAAAGTTGAACGACTGATTACGGAGCAAATTGCACGGAACAGAGGAGCCTGCTTTAATCTGTTGGTTAGCAATTGTCTGTTAAAAAATTAAAGAAGCACTTAACCAATTTAAGTAGCTATTGCTACTTAAATCGGCATCAGAAATCGATTCCTCGGGAACTATTGCAGACACGTCCACATTTATGACCGTAAATAGACTTTCGCAGACATTGGTTTAGTGCCCCTTTAAGAAAAAAGGAAGACAAGTCGATCGAATACAATGCCTGTATGGGTAGTGAGCTTCAAAGAAACTGCTCGTGCAGCTAAAAGGCTCTTGATCGCCTTGCAAATGTGCATAATGGTGACGGGGTATTTCATGAGAGATCATTAATGCTGGAGGAAATTGAGTATGTCGTAGAGCTGCGAGAAGGAAAAAACGAAAAGGAGGAGGCAGTGCAGAAATATCAAGCAAGCATTCGCACAACCGAGTCGGAGTTGCCGGAGTCTTTCCTTTTTCGAATGTGCTGGTGACCTTTGGAAACTCGTCAAACAAAAAGCATATTAATTTTTTTTTAAAAAGGCGCCCACCTAAATGTTGTTAACTGCTGTACCTTCCTAAAAGCAGGGGGGCAAAGGGGAGGCCTGGTCGCTCTGACGAAACAACAGATATTCTGTCGGCCGGTCACAAATTCCCCCCGGCTCCCCACGAGCTGGGGGGATTTGAGAACATTCGTGATGCGGAGCACTTGAGTTTAGTAGAGCTCGATGACGTTTAATCCTGTGCTCAGGGAGAAACCTAGTCGTGCGAATACTTTATTAAGAACTCGCAAAAGGATGTTGGTCTGAACTCGAAGTTTCGATTGACCCTGCTTTGACTGCTCAAAACTGATATCGTTTTAGCGGTATAAATTAAATGAAATGAAACGTTTCTAATGGCTGTTTCACAAACTCGTGACTGCTTATGACCGGAGGGTGCAAAAACAGATTTTAATCTCTTGTGACTGCTTAGAATTGGTAATATCGCTGCACAGTTAGTAAGATGTTGAACAAGGCTTAAAATCCGGTTTTTACCCTCACTCTGGAAAAGAGAGGATGTAGTTGTGCACGCCCTGGTGAGCGAGATTGTTTCTAACTGCTCACAGGACACTGCTGCATCTCGCCGCGCGAGACCGCGCCAACCAGGTACGTAGCCAGGATTTTGTTTCGGGCAAGGGGGGGGGGGCCGCCTATGACAAAATGCTGTATGAGGGGGAGGGGGACAGGAGGTCCCAGCAAAATGGAAGATTTCGGGTGGGGGGGGGGCAAGCCCCATGGGCCCCCCCATTTGCTACATGCCTGGCGCCAACCACGGCGAACCCCGAGGCTGAGAGTTTCCGGCATAAGCATGGAGAGGTAGGTGCTGCTCGATCTGTGGTACCAGTGCTTGCAGAGTTCCTGTATAGGCTCCCTATGGGAGCCAGAGTTGCGTGTTTATCCCCGTAGCGCCGTCTTTCCTGCACGGCACATTGATCCTGCTCCTCATCTGACTGAATTCAGATGAGGATCTGACTGAAGCAGGGGAACGTACGCCGGGGCGCACGCAACGTCTACTTTTCTGCACGGCATTTGAGTCTGCTCCTCACGTGATCGGATCTTGGCAAATAGCGGCGCGGCGGCACGTGGAAAACAGATGCGCAACTCTGGCTTCCGTAGGGAGCTTATAGACCATTCCATTTAGTTCTCTCAGGGCGGCGCCATTTTGTTAGACCACAACACCCTCTCCACACATCCGGGAAGTTCAGCAGGGTCGGCAGGGTAAAACGAGAGAGGGCACGCGCCCGACTCTGCTAGCAGACGACAAACAGGGAGGTTGCCGTTCTCCATCTCTGGGCTGTACCGACGGGCTGTACCAAACATCGAACTCTCGCTCGTGGCTGCCGTTATGAAGTGGTTCGCATTCTTAGAATATTTATGGCTACTCCAAAATCAGCCTTTAGCGCTCTATTGTTTTATCTCAGTAAATGATCAACTAGCGTATCTTTGCGCTATTACTTCAATAGCAGTGGAGTCAGCTGGCAACTCAACCACTGCGTCTATTGCGCCAGGAGAGCACGTTTTTATTTATTATTCCAGACTTCCACTCATTGTCGCTAAAGGCCCACACCAGTACCAACTTCGTATAGTAAAATAGCTACAGCGACCGGATTTAACATTAAAAACGAGCGTGTTGGTAATTATACTTAAACAATCGGAAAGAATAAACAAAATTTGGGACGAAAGCAGACGCTTACAACTCTTTCAACTCTCACCAACATTTATTTCGTCTCCGTTCAAACGACGGCCATCGAGCAGGTTCAGGGGAGGGAGCAGAGAAGGAAAAAGGAGGGGGGGTTGAAAGAGGAGGAGGGGGAAAAACGGGTTATTCGCGGCCTTCCCTCAAGGCCTCTGGTCCCTTCCGCCCAGTTCGGGACGGAGGAAGTTCATCTGCCTGTCGGAAAGGGCTAGATAGAGAAGCCGAAGCGACGTTAGTGACCAAGCTCTTAATGGCGTACGATTCGGCGACTTCCCTGCCAAATCTCTGCTGGTGTCCTCCAAATACGCGCATACCTTCGCAACTGGGCGAACAACCGTCGCACGTCATACGGTGTACGACTATTGAATGCATGAAGTCGTCGGGGGTTTGCTCAGTGATAGGCGAGTCGCTTAAGGCCATGTGCGGTGTTGTGCAAGTAGGGGATAACTGTAAAACGCTTTTTGCGAGGAACAGGAGCGGCTGGCGGTGCCCAGGAGGCGGTGATCAGCCTCTTTAGTGTATTTGCCACTAAGTCTTCAGGATACCCTGCCCTCTTTAGCCTCTCTGTTTGTAGAAGCACGCTGTGCACGCTGTGCATAGGAGCTGAATGGAGGAGACCGCACCGGAGAGCCGGGTGTTCCAGTATGTAGACGATTATCTGATCGTGCACCCAAAGCAGACCCCTCCCGAGTCTGTCATTCAGGCCTTCGCTTCGAGACCCACCGGACTTTCCCTCAAGAGAAAAGACATGTCTGAAGACTGTCTTCAATACTTGGACCTGCACCTGAAGATGCACCCCGATGGGATATGCTGGGAGTTCAGATAGCGCACACAAAAGCCGGTCCGCCCTTCACAAGTGCCCACTCCAAAGTAGTAAAACAGGGTCTTGTGAACTCACTCCTAAAATCCTCTGGAACCAGGTCGTGCCCCCATCTCACCACGCACAGCGTGCTTCTACAGACAGAGAGGCTAAAGAGGACAGGGTACCCTGAAGACTTAGTGGCAAAGACGCTAAAGAGGCTGATCACTGCCTCCCGGGCACCGCCAGCTGCTCCTGTTCCTCGTAAAAAACATTTTGCAGTTATCCCCTACTCGCACAACACCGCACATCGCCTTAAGGGACTTGCCTATCACTTCGAGATAGGGGTAGTGTTTAGCTGCAAGCAAAAGCTTGAACAGATGTGCAGACTGGTGAATACCCCACCCTCCGTGACCCAATGCAACAAAAAGCACGGACAGCAGTTTGTTAAGTGTAGGGATGTCGCGAACCACCCTAGGTTCGATTTTGAAAGGTTTCGATATTTGCGAAGCGAACTGAGGTTCGATTTCGAAAAATTTCGATATTTTCGTACCGACCGAGGTTCGATTTCGAAAAATTCGCAACTTTTGTCCACAGCGGAGTTTCGAATTCGAAAAGTTCGAAGCTTTCACGGTTTCTAAAATTTCGAATTCGAATATTTCGAATATTTTTTTACTTCAGGTTCGATAAATTCGAAGATTTCGAAATTCTTTGTAAAAAAAATTCGAAAACTTCGAACGCATCGAATTTTTATAGACATGAAGTTCGAACAATTCGAAGATTTCTAATTTCTTTTTGCATAAAGTTCGAAAAGTTCGAAGGTTCCGATTCTCTTTTAACGCTAAATTCAAAAAAAAAAAAAGACTTCGAAGATTTTGAATTTCTTTCTAATCCAAGTTTTCAAAGTTCGAAGTCCGATTTTCAAGTTTTTCCACAGTTTCAGTTTCAAATAACGTTTTCACGACTCACTGGTTTTCACAAAATCAAGTTTAGAAAAGTTATGGTGTGATATCTAGATTCTGCGAAGTTGGTCAGGCAATTAAATGAGACGACGAGTGTCCCGGACGTGCTAGAACATTTGCCAGTGCAGAATTGTGACCGCCAGCCCCGGGGGGGGGGGGGGGGGGGGGGGTCCTTAACCTGCATCACGCAGTAGTGATTGCACGAACACGCTGTTTTACGAGACTCTTCCAGTTCGAAACGGCCAGGGGCGAGCAGGAGGTTGAGGCTCAGAAAAACCGTGAAGCGACCTGGCAAACTAGCTCGCCACCCCTTGCACGCTGGTAGTAATCCGATCCGGTGAAGTTTATAATTGTCCTGGAGGTTTATTTTCTGGGACGGAGGAATCGCCTCGCAAAAAGCACAAAAGCCGACACAACTCGAGGTCGAGGAGCGTTCTACCATACAAGTGGCGTCGGAAGAGGAAAAACGGGGGGAAAGAGGGTAGCCGGGGGGGGGGGGGGGGGGGGGGGGGCTTCAGCCCTTTTTTCCCCCTTGCAGGTATTTCGGACTGTTAAAGAAAACAATACGGGGAAAGAGGGCGTGGTCGAGCTTATTTTAATCTCAAATTATTTATGCATATGTATAGCTAATGTCGCTCTTCACTGCATAAAAGGTTGCGTAGATGGTCATTGTTAGAAACTCGTTGTCAGAAGGCACTGCTCGTCACATGCTTAGTGGTTCGGAAGTTCAAAGCTGTCTTTTCGACCTAAACACCTGTGCCGATAGTAACAAAAGAAAAAAAAAAAAAGAATGAATGCGGGAATAAAAAGCAGGAGAAAAAAAAAACTATCAAGAATTCGTCGGAAGTGTTCTATTCTTGCATATTCAGAGGTTCAGAGCTTCGAAACAAGTTTCTTTTACCAAAATGTGTACAGGCTAAAAGAAACGCGTCCCAGGAACGTGAAGGGAAAAAAAAAAGTTTTCTTTTAATGACGTGCTGAACTTGAACACTACTAGAAATCTTCTCCCATGAGTTAATTTATTCCTTAACGTGAAAAAACAATAAATATATTATTTTGTATTCTGCAGATGGCAATGATATGTACTGTCTGTGGTGTTAATTTAAATGCGATACCTCAAAACAACTTAGACGAAAATAAATATCAACTTTAGGTCATAATTGCATGCAGATACATGTTTGGACATTTCTTCGAAACTCATGTTGAATAACAATAATCACATCTTAAGACGGCACTTACTTAGGCTATACATAGATCATTCTTAAAAAAGTATACTTATCTACCATGAATAGCTCCGGCTGCAGCGTGCTTCAAATCTGGAACAAACGATAATCGTCAAAAACCCGTCGTCCTTCCTCGCCCCTTCGGGGATTTATTTCTTTAAACCTAAGCATGCCAGAACATTGAAATAAACGACATTGTCTTTCGTAAGGAACGCAGCACCGCGTGTAAAAGTTCGAGAAAAAAAAATTACGAATGTACCCCACTACTTGAAATCAAATGAAACCGTCCGCCGGTCTTTCGAAGTTCGACAAACGTCGAACTTTTACCCTAAAAGTTCGAAGTTCGTCGAACTTCTGACTTTTCAGAATTCGAAAGTTCGAAACTTTTCGAATTCTCTTGATAAATAAGTTCGAAAGTTCGAAATTCATCGAATTTTTTGGTCAGTCAAGTTCGAAAGTTCGACAAGCATCGAACCTTGCAGCGCAATAAATTCGAAAGTTCGAAAAAGATCGAATTTTTTAGCGTAATAAGTTCGACGGTTCGAAAAGCGTCGAACTTCTTAGCTTAACAAGTTCGAAAATTCGACCTCCGTCGAATTTTACGATATAGACAATTCGAAAAATCGAAATCTTTCGAACCGCTTGATTCGATCATCGAAACTTCGATTCGAAAAAAGTTTGCGGCATCCCTAGTTAAGTGCAGGAAGGAGGTGGTTTATACCATCCTTTTTTCGTGTGTGTGGTGGGGGGGGGGGGGTATATAGGGCAGACCGGCAGGTGCCTAAATGAGCGCCTGAGGGAACACTCGCGAGAGCTGAGCAAACCCCCCGACGACTCCATGCATCCAATAGTCGTACACCGTATGAAGTGCGACGGTTGTTCGCCCAGATACGAAGGTACGCGCGTATTGGAGGACACCGGCAGAGATTTGGCAGGGAAGTCACCGAATCGTACGCCATTAACAGCTCGGTCACTAACGTTGCTTCGGCTTCTCTAGCCCTTTCAGACAGGGAGATGAAATTCCTCCATCCTGAACTGTGCGGAAGGGACCAGGGGCCTGGAGGGAAGGCCGCAAATAACCTGTTTTTCCCCCTCTTCTTCTTTCAACCCCCCCCCCCCCCCTTTTTTCCTTCTCTGCTCCCTCCCCTGAACCTGCTCGATGGTCGTCGTTTGAACAGAGACGAAATAAATCTCGTTGAGAGTTGAAAGAGTTGCATGCGTCTGTTTTCGTCCCGAATTTGTGTTTATTCTACCGGATTTACTTTTCGCCGGAGCGACCGAGCGCACGCTAGCACTAAAGTTAGCGCATGCGTTAGCGCGCGCTCTGCCAGGGTGTTTTAGAATAATGTTTCTACACCGCAACGGAAAGGCCTAAGCACCTCGTGCTTGCAACGCCACAAAGATACAGTAACACTTTTTATTTTGCACACAAAATACACCAACTTGAGAAGAAAAAAAGTTTCTTGGTTCACAGTAATAATTTTAGATTTGTTTAAATATGAGAATGCAACGGAAGCAGTCGACTGGTAATGTCCACCTGCGTCGCCTAAGCAAGAGAGGTCTCGTGTACTGACCTTCGCACTCCATAACTTCACCGAGAAACGTTTGCGCGTCGCAAGTTGCCGGGAATTGTTGCCCACCTTGTTGGGTCCTATTAAACGTTTCTGACGCGCACCTCCTATAGCAGTGGTCTCAAACTCATTTGAGTCTGAGGGCCAGATATCCCATACCGGAAAGGTCGAGGGCCAAAGGTCGCGGCATCCCTAGTTAAGTGCAGGAAGGAGGTGGTTTATACCATCCTTTTTTCGTGTGTGTGTGGTGGGGGGGGGGGTATATAGGGCAGACCGGCAGGTGCCTAAATGAGCGCCTGAGGGAACACTCGCGAGAGCTGAGCAAACCCCCCGACGACTCCATGCATCCAATAGTCGTACACCGTATGAAGTGCGACGGTTGTTCGCCCAGATACGAAGGTACGCGCGTATTGGGAGGACACCGGCAGAGATTTGGCAGGGAAGTCACCGAATCGTACGCCATTAACAGCTCGGTCACTAACGTTGCTTCGGCTTCTCTAGCCCTTTCAGACAGGGAGATGAAATTCCTCCATCCTGAACTGTGCGGAAGGGACCAGGGGCCTGGAGGGAAGGCCGCGAATAACCTGTTTTTCCCCCCTCTTCTTCTTTCAACCCCCCCCCCCCCTTTTTTCCTTCTCTGCTCCTCCCCTGAACCTGCTCGATGGTCGTCGTTTGAACGGAGACGAAATAAATCTCGTTGAGAGTTGAAAGAGTTGCATGCGTCTGTTTTCGTCCCGAATTTGTGTTTATTCTACCGGATTTACTTTTCGCCGGAGCGACCGAGCGCACGCTAGCACTAAAGTTAGCGCATGCGTTAGCGCGCGCTCTGCCAGGGTGTTTTAGAATAATGTTTCTACACCGCAACGGAAAGGCCTAAGCACCTCGTGCTTGCAACGCCACAAAGATACAGTAACACTTTTTATTTTGCACACAAAATACACCAACTTGAGAAGAAAAAAAGTTTCTTGGTTCACAGTAATAATTTTAGATTTGTTTAAATATGAGAATGCAACGGAAGCAGTCGACTGGTAATGTCCACCTGCGTCGCCTAAGCAAGAGAGGTCTCGTGTACTGACCTTCGCACTCCATAACTTCACCGAGAAACGTTTGCGCGTCGCAAGTTGCCGGGAATTGTTGCCCACCTTGTTGGGTCCTATTAAACGTTTCTGACGCGCACCTCCTATAGCAGTGGTCTCAAACTCATTTGAGTCTGAGGGCCAGATATCCCATACCGGAAAGGTCGAGGGCCAAAGCAACGGGGGGGGGAGTTAGACGATTTTAAAAATGAAAAGACCTCGTCCTCTATTGCTTTTTGTAACTCACAGTTTTGCCAGTGACATGTTTAGATTTGATTGGTTTATATGACTACTTTGGGGCCTCACGGCATGTGATATCAATAATTAAAATGACACCGCCCCGCCAGCATGCTAGCATTTTTAATGGAACAAAAGAGAAATTGCACTGTCGTTTTCGTTGCTTAATTTGCTCGGAAATTCACCAAGCCCAACTTGTCTCTAAAAAATCAATCAGTTAATTTGACAGTCCTTGCTTTCCTGACGATTTTTATTACAACACACTGAGAAAATACTGCGATGGATCTAGTCCCGACCTCGTAGCTTTATCTTTGGCAGCTACTCCTGCTGATAGAGAGTTCGCGCAGCCGAGATGTATCCTGAAACGAATAGTTTGCGCTTGCAGCAGTAGCGTAATTGTTGTACATTACAAAAAGCAGGGAAGCAAAAAAATAAAGCGAAACAAAGGGCAAATGAGCACAGATAAGTATAAACTATGTGAATATGTTAAAATAGCAGAGCTACTTTTCGAGCGGAAATGAATCGGCGTGATGAGATCACTATGGCGCATGCCATTTCCAGCGCACAGGAACCGGAACGCGTAGCCGGTTGCCTGCGGGCTGCGTCCCAGCGAGTCGCGTGCTTGAGACCCCTGTCCTATAGGAATGCAATGTCGTCCTGCGTTGTAGATCGCAGCTGAGATGATGTGGTGAGGGTCTAGGACAAATCGTCGACGGTCAACTCGTCGGCGGTTCGTTCGTCGAATAGGCCGATTCGTCATAGGGCAATTCGCTGCACGAAAAATCGTTGCAGATGTTAACTGGATGCAGCTTTTTAAAAGCCAAAATATACTTTTTTCCCTGACATTTTAAAGCAAATACTGCACCATAGAAACCCCTAAAATTGCAGCAAGGTAATTTACCCCCATGTGCCCTTCCTTGTCGAAGAAAATAACTTGCCACTTTCACGGTGCCATGCATAGATTTTTTTAGGAGGGGAGGGGAGGGGGGGCTGGCTGAGGAGGCTGGGATCTTTATGACTAGGGGAGGGAGGGCTGAAGCCCCATAAGCCTCCTCCCTGTCCACGCTACTGCAGTGGGGGACGACCACTATGTCGCACACGTAACACTAAGGCGCGTGTTAAAGGGATACTGAACCGAGATTTCGAGCTAACTAAACAAGGCCGGGCGGATAGGTGGGAAGTTGCAAAACCAAAAAATACCACACATACGGCGATATATCGGAAGTTGCAAAACCAAAAAATACCACACATGCGGCGATATATCTAACGGATCGCCGTATTTTTTTGGGAAAGAAGTGCGCGATTGAACCCGGCCGAGGAGACAAGGCACGTCACGATTCCCATTCTCTCTCCTCGCTACGTCCCGCCAAGCTGGTGAACCGAAGCGAGGAGGAGAGAAGCGAGGCCGCTTCTCCTCATTCTCAAATTCTCCCGGAGGACAGTTACGTCAAAGAACTCGCTTGATCGCGCCCTTCTTTTTGCAAAAGTATGGCCATCCGTTTGAGATATTGATGTACGAGGGATGTTTTGGAGTTCGTAGCATCTGGTTCAACACTTCTGCAGCCTTACTTTGGGAAATCCAAATTTCGGTTCAGTATCCCTTTAACCTACCTGGTCCACCCATTCAAGCCGCTTCGCGGTGACAATCTGCGACGACTTGTTACAAAACGTAAGAAATAAAATTAACAAAAGGATGATCCCGAGATGACACATTTTTCAACTTGTCTCAAGGTCCTTTCCTGTCTTTGCACTTTTGCGATCTTGTTTTTTTTTTAGTTTTGTGGTTTAACGCGAGCGCTGCGCTTAGTCCAGATATAGAGTAACTGTATAGGCATTGCAGAGCTAGAGTATAGCATTCCTTTTCCTTTTGCCGCCAACTCAGTATTGGCAAACTTGGTAGCAAAAACCGGGCACATCTCCCCCCCCCCGAATCAAAATCCTGGCTATGTGCCTAGCTGAGAACATGGAGGCGGTGAGTCTTGTCTTGTTGGCAGCAGAAAAAAAGTGGGCACAATCCTGGGTGTCCCTCCGTAAGTTTCTCTCGAGAAGAAACGAAAACCTTTCTTGCCATTGTAAATGAGCTGAATATTGGAGACTCCAGCGAAATCAATGCTGCATAGCAGCAACACCGAGAAGCTCAGGAGAGGAGGTCGTTTCCACTCTGTCGTCTGTTATCGCTGCTTGGTTCACGTAGGCAGCATAGAAACAAACATTGCTTCCAGTAATTATTGTTATGCTTCCGCCATGTCATTCCTACGCACTGACTAGAAGGTATCCACCGTCTTAAAATCGCTTTGCTTTCACATGTAACACCGATCTTACGCTGCAGTGAAAGAATTTATGGTGGTCAGCGTGCTGAACGACGAAAGCAACCTCCTTTCGCCCGCCATACTGCCTGACCGGCGCGCCCCTATAGTTCGCTGGAGTCGCAAATAGCTGAGCTGCTCGGCGAGGGTGGCACCCACTCTGGCCTTGCGCATTGGAGGGAGCCCCTAGAGTAAGTTGTAAGCAGGAATGACGTCGCGAGCTCAAAGTGCTGGTACTGCAGAAAAAGTAGTTCCTACCTCAGTGCTGCTCCTGCTTGCACTGGAACCTCTCGTCCTTGTGGTCCAACCATGATCGAAGTAGCTGTAGTGTCTTGAAAGCCGTTGGAAACGATCTTGCTCGCCATGTCGTGTGCAGTATTGTTCCCTCGGTTCTAGAGTGGCAAGGCCCAGAACTATCAGCGCTTTCTTGCATCCTGTAACTTCGTGCAGAGCATCAAAGACCGTGGTTAAGATCTTTATGCTATCAGAAAGGCCACCGCATGCGGAACACCAGACAGAAAATGTGATTACAATGTTCGGCTTGAGTTGGAAATGCTGGTTTAACTTTGAGATGTGACACAACATGGTGCCATCTTAGCATACGACTTGAGCATTAAAGGGGCCTTGCAATGACTTTTTTACTGGTTTTTAATTTGCATCGAACTTAAGCGCACTAAACATAGTAACTTAATGAAACTTTTTTTTTCACCTCGAATTTCGCTTTATCTTAAAAGTTATAGGCAAATTAATATTACAAAAACAAGCAAAAAATAACTTCCTTCGTGACATCTTTGGCCACTTCAGTGGCCGTGAACTAGAGGAGGGGTAGTGAGCGCAGCGAGCGCTCATGGCTGCCGCACTCTGCGTCGACAGCTCGAGAGGGTGCCACAAAAGCATGTTCTGGATAGGCTGTAGGAGCAGGCAGCCAGGGCGGCTCACATTGCATTTGCTGCACAATTAAACACTAATTCGGCATGACACTTCATTAGCCACAAACGACAGCAAACACGGGGTAAAGATCAGTTCAGAACAGGAGCCACTTTGCGCTGCCATACCGCGAAACGGCCAAACTGCAAGCCAAACCTGTGCCGAACGCTCGGAACCGGTAAAATCCTTGAGTCCGTAAATGACCGCAGTGCCACCGCATACATCCGGGACCTTTCTACGCTAGCCACTCGTTGGAGCCTGATCCTACTATTCGTTTCTAGTATGCGCCGCCTTTTTTACCGCTTGGTGGCGGGTATGTTGACGGGTCATTTCTGGTTTCCGGACTTTATAAACTGCATTTGTTTCTTTTCTGATCTAAAATACTGAACAAAAACTACTTGCATAAATAATTGAGACGGTTCTTGCCACTTATATTTTGTATTTCGACTAAAAGAAGCTTTTAGCGGCTCTCACCAGTAGTAAGCCCAGGACCAAAGACGTCACATTTCGTGCACTTTCGGTACCGCGGGGCGCCCCCGTAGGTGGAGGAGGTTTCCGCGTCGTCCAGTTAAAATACGACGCACTGATATTTGGTTACTCTTTCCGTACCCGCTGGCTTGCCCGAACCAGAAGAGAAGTGGAAACTGCAAAAAAGGTTGACGCTTAAATATGATT